>NC_081398.1:2489127-2540484 GCF_030684315.1 Stegostoma tigrinum
CCGTCAACCCCGCCCAACCTCAACCCAACCCAACCCCTCTCAACCCACCTCAACACCTCTCAACCCAACTCAACTCCTCCCAATCCACCTCACCCCCTCCTAAACGACCTCAAAACCTCCCAACTCAACACAGCCCCTCCCAATCACCTTAACCCTTCCCAAACCACCTCAACCCCTCCCAACCCAACTCAAGCCCTCAGAACTCAAATCAACCTCTACCAATCCCCCTCAACCCCTCTCAAAACCAACTCAATCACCTCATCCCAACTCAACACCTCTCAATCCACCTCAAAACCTCCCAACTCATCTCAACCCTTCCCAGCCCATCTCACGCCCTCCCAACCAAACTCAACCCCTCCTGAAACACCTCAACCCCTCCCAAAACCAACTCAATCACCCCATCCCAACTCAACACCTCTCAACCCACCTCAAAACCTTCCAACCTGACTCAACCCATCCCAAACCACCTCAACGCCAATCAACCCAACTCAAGCCCTCTCAACTCAAATCAACCCCTCCCAACCCACCTCAACCCCTCCCAGCCCAACTCAATCACACCCATCCCACTTCAACACCTCCCAGCCCAACTCAAGACCATCTAACCAAACTCAATTCCTCCCAACCCACCTCAACCCCTCCCAACCCACCTGAAACCATCCCAACACAACTCAACCCCTCCAAGCTCACCTCAACCCCTCCCAACCCAAATCAACCCCTCCCTACACACCTCAACCCTTCCTAACACATCTCAAGCCCTCCCAACCAAACTCAACCACTCCCATCCCACCTCAATCCCTCCCAACCCAATTCAACCCCTCCCAATTCAACACAAAGCCTCCCAACCCAACTCATTCCCTCCCAACCAACCTCGACCCCTCCTAACCTAACTCAACTCGTCCCTACCCAACTCAATCACTCCCAACCCACCTCAGCCCTTCCAGACCCAACTCAACCCACCCAGAACCACCTCAACACCTCCAAGCCCACCTCAAACCCTCCCAACCCAACTCAACACCTTCCATCCTGACTCAACCCCTCCCAAACCACCTCCACCTCTCCCAAAACACCTCAGCATCTCCCAACCCAACTCAATCACTCCCAACCCACATCAATCCCTCCCAACCCAACACATCCCCTCACCACCCAACTGAATCCCTCCGAACACATCACAATCCTTCCCAACCCACCTCTGCCCCTCCCAAATCACCTCAACTACTTCCAAACCAACTCAATCCCTCACAACCCACATCACCCACAACTGACACAACTCAACCCCTCCCAAACCAACTCAACACTCCCCAACCTGATTCATTCCATCCCATACCACCTCAGCCCCTCCCAAAATACCTCAGCCCCTCACAACCCACCTCAACCCCTCACATCCCCTCCCAATCCATGTCAATCCCTTTCAACCCAACACAGCCCCTTCCATACACCTCAACCACACCCAAACCAACTCAACCCCTCCCAAGCCACCTCTACCCCTCCCAAAACACCTCAGCCCCTCCCAACCTACCTCAACCCCTCATATCCCCTCCCAATCCATGTCAATCTCTCTCAACCCAACACAGCCTCTTCCATACACCTCAACCCTACCAAACCCAACTCAACCCCTCCCAATCCACGTCAATCCCTCTCAACCCAACACAGCCCCTTCCAATACACCTCAACCACACCCAACCCAACACAGCCCCTCCCATACCAGCTCAAACACTCCCGAACCAACTCAACCCCTCCCAGCCCAACTCAACCCCGCCTAACCCACCTCAAACCTGCCAAACCCACCCTCACCTGCCCTCAACCCCACCCAACCAACCCTAACACCTCCGAACCCACCTCAAACCCTCCCAACCCAACTCAATGCCTCCCATCCTAACTCAACCCCTCCCAACGTACCACAACCCCTCCCAACATGATTCATTCCCTCCCAACCTACCTCAGCCCATCCCTACCCAACTCAAACCCTCCCAATCAACCTTCACCCCTCCCAAAATACCTCAACCCCTCCCAACCCAACTCAAACCCTCCCAACCAACCATCACCCCTCCCAAAATACCTCAACCCCTCCCAACACATGTTGACCCCTCCCAACACAACTCAAACCCTCTCAACCCAACTCAACAGATCCAAACCCACCTCAACTACTCCCAACTCAACTCAACACCTCTCAAACCACCTCCACTCTTCCCAAAACTCCCAAACTCACGTTCCCTCAGCCCCTCCCAACCCACCTCACCTTCCCTCACCCCCTCTCACCCAACTCACCTTCCCTCAACCCCTCCCAGCCCACCTACCTTCCCTCAACCCCTCCCAACCCAACTCACCTTCCCTCAACCCCTCCCAACCCACCTCACCTTCCCTCACCCCCTCTCACCCACCTCACCTTCCCTCACCCCCTCCCAACCCAACTCACCTTCCCTCAACCCCTCCCAACCCACCTCACCTTCCCTCAACCCCTCCCATCCCAACTCACCTTCCCTTACCCCCTCCCAACCCAACTCACCTTCCCTCAAACCCTCCCAACCCACCTCACCTTCCCTCACCCCCTCTCACCCAACTCACCTTCCCTCAACCCCTCCCATCCCAACTCACCTTCCCTCAACCCCTCCCAACCCACCTCAACTTCCCTCAACCCCTCCCAACACATGTTGACCCCTCCCAACACAACTCAAACCCTCTCAACCCAACTCAACACATCCAAACCCACCTCAACTACTCCCAACTCAACTCAACACCTCTCAAACCACCTCCACTCTTCCCAAAACTCCCAAACTCACGTTCCCTCAGCCCCTCCCAACCCACCTCACCTTCCCTCACCCCCTCTCACCCAACTCACCTTCCCTCAACCCCTCCCAGCCCACCTACCTTCCCTCAACCCCTCCCAACCCAACTCACCTTCCCTCAACCCCTCCCAACCCACCTCACCTTCCCTCACCCCCTCTCACCCACCTCACCTTCCCTCACCCCCTCCCAACCCAACTCACCTTCCCTCAACCCCTCCCAACCCACCTCACCTTCCCTCAACCCCTCCCATCCCAACTCACCTTCCCTCACCCCCTCCCAACCCAACTCACCTTCCCTCAAACCCTCCCAACCCACCTCACCTTCCCTCACCCCCTCTCACCCAACTCACCTTCCCTCAACCCCTCCCATCCCAACTCACCTTCCCTCAACCCCTCCCAACCCACCTCAACTTCCCTCAACCCCTCCCAACCCACCTCACCTTCCCTCACCCCCTCTCACCCAACTCACCTTCCCTCAACCCCTCCCAGCCCACCTACCTTCCCTCAACCCCTCCCAACCCAACTCACCTTCCCTCAACCCCTCCCATCCCAAGTCACCTTCTCTCAACCCCTCCCAACCCACCTCACCTTCCCTCACCCCCTCTCACCCAACTCACCTTCCCTCAACCTGTCCCATCCCAACTCACCTTCCCTCACCCCCTCCCAACCCAACTCACCCTCCCTCAACCCCTCCCCTCCCAACTCACCCTCCCTCAACCTCTCCTAACCCAACTCACCTTCCCTCACCCCCTCCCATCCCAACTCACCTTCCAACAACCCCCTCCCAACCCAACTCACCTTCCCTCACCCCCTCCCATCCCAACTCACCTTCACCCAACCCCTCCCAACCTAACTCACGTTCCCTCACCCCCTCTCACCCAACTCACCTTCCCTCACCCCCTCCCATCCCAACTCACCTTCCCTCAAAGTCAGCAAACCCAACTTCTCCCGACTCAGCCCCTCCTGAGCAAACACAACCGTTCTCGGTCCCCTACAACCTAATTCAGTCCTTACAAACCCACCATAACTTCAACCCAACCCAGATTAATTCCTCCCAAACCAATTCCATGTTTCCCAGCCCTTCCCGACCCAACGTAACCCAGCTCACCCAAATATAATATAACAAAAAGCAGCCCCTCCCAATCCAGCGTAAACTCTCCGAACGGTTTCAGCTCCTCCCGACCCAACTCAGCCCCACTTGGCATGAAAGACCCTTCCAACCCAACCCAACCCACTCCATACCCACCTCAACTCAGCCTCAGTCCAAAGCCAACCCAGCGAATCCCAAAACAAATAAAACAACACCCTAGTACATCCTCCCCCCATTCCAAACCGAACTGGCAAGTGGCAGGTAACGTTCATACTGCACAAATGCCAGGCAATGCCCATCTCCAATTAGTGACAATTTAATTACTGCCCCTTGGCAATCAATATTGTTACCATCACTGAATCCGCCCACTATCAGCATTCATTGTGCACAAACTCAACTGAATCTGCCACCTCAACACAGCGGCTACAAGAGCAGGTCAGAGCCTGGGAATCCTACCGCGAGTAACTCCCCTCTGACTCCCCCCCAAAGCCTGTCCCACCATCCACAAGGCACAAGGCAGGAGGGTGAGGGAATACTCCCCACTTGCCCCTGGATGGGGGCAGCCCCAACACCTCTCAGGAAGCTCGACACCATCCAGGACAAAGCAGCCCCCACTCGATTGGCACCACATCCACCAACGTCCCACTCCCTCCTCCCACCGACGCTCAGTCGCAGCAGTGTGTACCATCTACAGGATGCGCTGCAGAGATTCACCAAAGACCCTCAGGCAGTACCTTCCAAACCCACGACCCACTTCCATCCAGAAGGACAAGGGGCAGCAGGTACATGGGACCCCCAACCCCCTGCAAGTTCCCCTCCCAGCCCCTCCCCATCCTGACCTGGAAATATATTCCTGTTCCCTCAGTGTCGCTGGGTCAGAATCCCTGGAATTCCCTCCCTGAGGGACATTGTGGGTCAACCCACAGCACATGGGGGCTGCAGGGGTTCAAGAAGGCAGCTCACCCCCACTTTCTCAAGGGGGGCAACGAGGGACGGGGCAATAAATGCTGGGCCCAGACGGTGACTCCCACATCCCAAAAGGGAATTTAAAACGCCAACCACTGCCAAATGGACAATCCAACTGAACTGAGACCCTCTAATCAACAGGGCAACCACAGGCCCACACCGACCCAAAGCCCAAATACATCCATTTCTTTCACCTGAAGCTAACTATTGATCATCCCACGTTCATCCCACCCCAACGCTGTCAGCGAAAACAGCTGTCACCATCACCCCATCAAGGGAGGCCCTGAACAGCCACCCCCAGCAAACACTCCCAGGGCCGGGGCAGCACGGGGTTAGATACAGGGTAAAGCTCCCTCTACACTGTCCCCAGCAAACACTCCCAGGGCCGGGGCAGCACGGGGTTAGATACAGGGTAAAGCTCCCTCTACACTGTCCCCCATCAAACACTCCCAGCGCCGGGGCAGCACGGGGTTAGATACAGAGTAAAGCTCCCTCTACACTGTCCCCCATCAAACACTCCCAGGACAGGGACAGCACGGGGTTCGATACAGAGTAAAGCTTCCTCTACACTGTCCCCCATCAAACACTCCCAGGACAGGGACAGCAATGGGGTTAGATACAGAGTAAAGTTCCCTCTACACTGCCCCCCATCAAACACTCCCAGGGACAGGGGAGCATGGGGTTAGATACAGGGTAAAGCTCCCTCTACACTGTCCCCATCAAACACTCCCAGGGACAGGGACAGCACGGGGTTAGATACAGGGTAAAGCTCCCTGAAAATTGCTGAACAAACAGAGCTTGGCTGCGCAGATCCCGTTTGCACTGTGTGGGGCTCCCTGGCCTCAGCTACTCAGTGTCTGAGACTGAGCTGACCACCCTGTGGGCTGTGGTGCTCTCTGCACTGTTATAGGGATAGAACTTGTGAAGGGCCCCAGGACACCCACTGACCCAGGACTGAATAAAACTGCAGTGTGAGGCATCCAAGCAGCTGCTCGGCGTCGCTCCCCTACCTCAAGCTGCGGTTTCCCTCCTCACCCCCAGATTACTTAATTCCAGCAGATTCCAACAAAAATCTATCCAGGTCAGTCTCGATCATGCTGCGCAATGGTGCGTTTCGGTGCAGGGATTCACTAAGATTCATAGAACATAGAAAAGTGCAGCACAGTACAGGCCCTTCGGCCCACAATGTTGTGCCGTGGAATATTCCTAATCCAAAAATAAAATAACCTAACCTACATTCCCCTCAATTCACTGCTGTCCATGCACATGTCCAGCAGTCACTTAAATGTCACTAGTGACTCTGCTTCCATGACTACCACGGGTAAACTATTCCATGCGCTCACAACTCTCTGGGTGAAGAACCTCCCTCTGACGTCTCCTCTATACCTTCCTCCTAACACCTTAAAACTGTGACCCCTCGTGGCAGTCAATCCTGCCCTGGGGAAAAGTCTCTGGCTGTCGACTCTATCCATGCCTCTCATTGCCTTGTACACCTCGATCGGGTCACCTCTCTTCCTCCGTCTCTTGCGTCTGTGTGAGTAACTCCCTCCCCTGTCAGTGACCATCCCTGCACCAATCCCACAGTCTCACTGGCATTCGCTTCAGGGTCACTTTCTCGCGAAACGATGGATTGGGTCTTGCATGTATTTACTTGTTGTGATGATCTCTTCGACCGGCCAGAAAGTGGGAGACGGCGAGGGTTCTGTTGACAACGAAAGAGAGGATTTTACAAAATGATTTTGCCCCTGTTTTTGCAATAACCCTTTCACAGAAATAGTATTTTATTCCAAAGAAGCATCATTGCAGCCCTAGGTTTGCAGGATAACTTCGGCCCAAAAATGAACAAATAATGGGTAACGGCCATTCACAGCAAAAATGGACAAACCAAGCCAAAACAGGGCTTAACAAAATGAAATTGAACTAAGATTATGCTAAAATGACAAAATAATGAACCATCTCTACAATGACAGGTCTGGCCTCAGCTGTGGAGAGGGAGAAGAAGTCAGTTTCAGGACCCTTGACCCTTGATCAGCTGAAGGGGGTCATACGGATGCAAAATGTTAACTCTGCTTTCCCTCTTCACAGATGCTGCCAGACCTGCCGAGTTTCTCCAGCAACTTCTGTTATTGTTTCAGATTTCCAGCAGTTTTATGCGACCATTTCTACAATACAGGGTCTGAACTAGATTTCAATTCCACCTTTTAAGTACTTCATTGAGAACTGAAACCACAAGAGCAGATGAAATTGGTGTAGGATGAGGCCGTTCTGCCCCTCAAGCCTGCTATACCAATCAATACAATCATGGCTGCTCCACCCCCCTTTCCCCTCTGCTCCCCATTCTTATTTCCCTGATTGACTTCTGGTTGCTATTGACCATAACTACAGCACGCCCAGCATCCGGGGCAGTGAGTTCCAGAGGTACGCCACGCTCTGAATGAAGACATTCCTCCTCATCGCTGTCCAAAAGGCTCCCTGCCCTGGGGCTAAACAATCCGACCATGTGGACCCTGTCAAAACCCTTCGGAATCCGGAACATTTCAGTGAGATCGCCTCACTCCTCTCAGTGTGTGTGTGTGTGTGTGTGTGTGTGTGTGTGTGTGTGTGTGTGTGTGTGTGTGTGTGTGTGTGTGTGTGTGTATATGTGAGTGTACGTATGTTTATTTGAGAGTGTGTGTGGGTCTGTGTGTGTGTGTGTGTATGCGTGTGCATGTGAGTGTGTGTGCGTGTATGCGTGTGCATGTGAGTGTGTGTGTGTATGCGTGTGCATGTGAGTGTGTGTGTGTATGCATGTGCATGTGAGTGTGTGTATATGTGAGTGTATGTATGTTTATTTGAGAGTGTGTGTGGGTCTGTGTGTGTGTGTGTGTGTGTGTGTGTGTGTGTGTGTGTGTGTGTGTGAGAGAGAGAGAGAGAGACTGTGTGTGTGTGTGTGTGTGTTTATTTGAGTGTGTGTGTGTGTGTGTGTGTCTGTGAGAGTGTGTATGTGAGCGTGTGAGAGTGTGTGTGTGTGTTTATTTCTGTGTGTGTGTGTGTGTGTGTCTGTGAGAGTGTTTATGTATGTGAGTGTGTGAGAGAGTGTGTGTGTGTGTATGTTTATTTCTGTGTGTGAGTGTGTTTATTTGAAATACTGTGTGTGTGTGTGTGTGAGTGTGTGTATGTGAGTGTGTGTGTTTATTTGAGAGATTGTGTGTGTGTGTGTGAGTGTGTGTGTGTGTGAGTGTGCGAGAAGAAGTGGACTGTGTGCACTCTGACCTCTTACAGGGTCAACCCTGAACAAACGGGAGACTCCCAGACGGGCAGTGAGTGGACACGATGCCCAGTGACAGGGCACTGGGGTGGGAGGGCTGCGTTACTAACAAATACCCGGGTTTGAATATCTGACGTGGCAACAGATCGAGTTTAAATACTATGAATAAATCCGGAACCTAGTCAGGAACGGTGACCACAAAGCTACTGTCTGTCGTTGTTAAAACCCACCTGGCTCCCCAGTTCCTCTCTCAGGTCACACCTGAAAGGCATACTTTAACACGTGACTCCAGACCCACGGCAACATGGTCGACACTGAACTGCCCTCTGAGACGGCAAGCCACTCAGTTTGAGGGTAATTAGGGAAGGGCCTATTGCAGATTAAAGAGAAAGGTAGAGGCTGGAGGAGAGTGAGAGGCAGAGGAGGTAGGGAGGGGGTGAAATCTTGAGTGAGACAGACAGGGAGTGACAGAAAGAAACAGAGAAAGTGACCAGAACGCAGAGACGGGCAGCTCGAGGGACAGAGACGTGATCAGGAAACAAAGTGAAGGAGACAAAGACACACAAATGCTCTCAGGTACCTGCTCGTTTATCTCGGATATATTCAACCATTCCCCCATCCGTGTAAGCCTCAATCCTCTCTTCAGGATAGTCAATTGCTGCAACTGAAGAGGTGAGAAGGTTACAGGTGGTATAGAAATGAAATTTAAAAAGTCTCCTGAATCTGCTATCCCACAGAGATCCACAGCCAATGATCACCCTGGCGCAACGGCAACTACTGAATCAGACACAGCACGACCCCAGCGAAAGGAGCTACGGAGTGGATCAGCTTCTTAAAGCAGGCGCAGGAATAAGGTCCAGCATCGCCTGAGGACTCAGGAATCGGCAGCGTTTCATACTTCACATTCACCTGCAGCACCTTCAGTTTTACATCTCATCGAAGACAGTGCCCGCTCCCTCAGCACTGACCCTCCGACAGTGCCCGCTCCCTCAGCACTGACCCTCCGACAGTGCCCCACTCCCTCAGCACTGACCCTCCGACAGTGCCCACTCCCTCAGCACTGACCCTCCAACACTGCCTGCTCCCTCAGCACTGACCCTCCAACACTGCCTGCTCCCTCAGCCTGATCCTCCGACAGTGCCCGCTCCCTCAGCACTGACCCTCCGACAGTGCCCGCTCCCTCAGCAATGACCCTCCGACACTGCCCGCTCCCTCAGCATTGACCCTCCGACAGTGCCCGCTCCCTCAGCACTGACCCTCCGACAGTGCCCACTCCCTCAGCACTGACCCTCCCACAGTGCCCACTCCCTCAGCACTGACCCTCTGACGGTGTGGCGCTCCCTCAGCACTGACCCTCCGACAGTGCCCACTCCCTCAGCACTGACCCTCCGACAGTGCCCACTCCCTCAGCACTGACACTCCGACAGTGCCTGGTCCCTCAGCACTGACCCTCCGACAGTGTCCGCTCCCTCAGCACTGACCCGCCGACAGTGCCCACTCCCTCAGCACTGACCCTCTGACAGTGCCCACTCTCTCAGCACTGACCCTCCAACTGTGCCCACTCCCTCAGCACTGACCCTCCGACAGTGTCCGCTCCCTCAGCACTGACCCTCCAACACTGTCCGCCCCCTCAGCACTGACCCTCCGACAGTGCCCACTCTCTCAGCACTGACCCTCCAACTGTGCCCACTCCCTCAGCACTGACCCTCCAACACTGCCTGCTCCCTCAGCCTGATCCTCCGACAGTGCCCGCTACCTCAGCAATGACCCTCCGACACTGCCCACTCCCTCAGCATTGACCCTCCGACAGTGCCCACTCCCTCAGCACTGACCCTCCGACAGTGCCCGCTCCCTCAGCACTGACCCTCCGACAGTGCCCACTCCCTCAGCGCTGACCCTCCCACAGTGCCCACTCCCTCAGCACTGACCCTCTGACGGTGTGGCGCTCCCTCAGCACTGACCCTCCGACAGTGCCCACTCCCTCAGCACTGACCCTCCGACAGTGCCCACTCCCTCAGCACTGACACTCCGACAGTGCCTGGTCCCTCAGCACTGACCCTCCGACAGTGCCTGGTCCCTCAGCACTGACCCTCCGAGCGTGCCCACTCCCTCAGCACTGACACTCCGACAGTGCCTGGTCCCTCAGCACTGACCCTCCGACAGTGCCCACTCCCTTAGCGCTGACCCTCTGACAGCACCCACGCCCTCAGCACTGACCCTCCAACACTGTCCGCCCCCTCAGCACTGACCCTCTGACAGTACCCACTCCCTCAGCACTGACCCTCCGACAGTGCCCGCTCCCTCAGCACTGACCCTCCGACAGTGCCCACTCCCTCAGCGCTGACCCTCCCACAGTGCCCACTCCCTCAGCACTGACCCTCTGACGGTGTGGCGCTCCCTCAGCACTGACCCTCCGACAGTGCCCGCTCCCTCAGCACTGACCCTCCGACAGTGCCCACACCCTCAGCACTGACCCTCCGACAGTGCCCGCTCCCTCAGCACTGACCCTCCGACAGTGCCCGCTCCCTCAGAACTGACACTCCGACAGTGCCTGGTCCCTCAGCACTGACCCACCGACAGTGCCCGGTCCCTCAGCACTGACCCTCCGACAGTGCCCGGTCCCTCAGCACTGACCCTCCGACAGTGCCCACTCCCTCAGCACTGACCCTCCCACAGTGCCCACTCCCTCAGCGCTGACCCTCCCACAGTGCCCACTCCCTCAGCACTGACCCTCCAACAGTGCCCACTCCCTCAGCACTGACCCTCCGACAGTGTCC
Organism: Stegostoma tigrinum; assembly: GCF_030684315.1. Lineage (NCBI taxonomy): Eukaryota > Metazoa > Chordata > Chondrichthyes > Orectolobiformes > Stegostomatidae > Stegostoma > Stegostoma tigrinum. The sequence continues at coordinate 2,499,991 of NC_081398.1, forward strand.
GCTCCCTCAGCGCTGACCCTCCCACAGTGCCCGCTCCCTCAGCCCTGACCCTCTGACAGTGCCCGCTCCCTCAGCACTGACCCTCCGACAGTGCCTGCTCCCTCAGCACTGACCCGCCGACAGTGCCCACTCCCTTAGCGCTGACCCTCTGACAGCACCCACGCCCTCAGCACTGACCCTCCAACACTGTCCGCCCCCTCAGCACTGACCCTCCGACAGTGCCCACTCTCTCAGCACTGACACTCCAACTGTGCCCACTCCCTCAGCACTGACCCTCTGACAGTACCCACTCCCTCAGCACTGACCCTCCGACAGTGCCCGCTCCCTCAGCACTGACACTCCGACAGTGCCTGGTCCCTCAGCATCCACCCTCCGACAGTGCCCACTCCCTCAGCACTGACCCTCCGACAGTGCCCACTCCCTCAGCACTGACCCTCCGACAGTGTCTGCTCCCTCAGCACTGACCCGCCGACAGTGCCCACTCCCTCAGCACTGACCCTCCAACTGTGCCCACTCTCTCAGCACTGACCCTCCAACTGTGCCCACTCCCTCAGCACTGACCCTCCGACAGTGTCCGCTCCCTCAGCACTGACCCTCCGACACTGCCTGCTCCCTCAGCCTGATCCTCCAACAGTGCCCGCTACCTCAGCAATGACCCTCCGACACTGCCCGCTCCCTCAGCATTGACCCTCCGACAGTGCCCACTCCCTCAGCACTGACCCTCCGACAGTGCCCACTCCCTCAGAACTGACCCTCCGACACTGCCCGATCCCTCAGCATTGACCCTCCGACAGTGCCCACTCACTGAGCACTGACCCTCCAACAGTGCCCGCTCCCTCAGCACTGACCCTCCGACACAGCGGCACTCCCTCAGCATTGACCCTCCGACAGTTCCCACTCCCTCAGCACTGACCCTCTGACAGTGTGGCGCTCCCTCAGCACTGAACCTCCGACAGTGCCCACTCCCTCAGCACTGACCCTCTGACAGTGTGGCGCTCCCTCAGCACTGACCCCCTGACAGTGCCCGCTCCCTCAGCACTGACACTCTGACAGTGCCTAGTCCCTCAGCACTGACCCTCCAACAGTGCCTGGTCCCTCAGCACTGACCCTCCGAGCGTGCCCACTCCCTCAGCACTGACACTCTGACAGTGCCCGCTCCCTCAGCACTGACCCTCCGACAGTGCCCACTCCCTCAGCGCTGACCCTCCGACAGTGTGGCGCTCCCTCAGCACTGACCCTCCGACAGTGCCCACTCCCTCAGCACTGACCCTCTGACAGTACCCACTCCCTCAGCACTGACCCTCCGACAGTGCCTGGTCCCTCAGCACTGACCCTCCGACAGTGCCCACTCCCTCAGCGCTGACCCTCCCACAGTGCCCACTCCCTCAGCACTGACCCTCCGACAGTGTCCGCTCCCTCAGCACTGACCCGCCGACAGTGCCCACTCCCTCAGCACTGACCCTCTGACAGTGCCCACTCTCTCAGCACTGACCCTCCAACTGTGCCCACTCCCTCAGCACTGACCCTCCGACAGTGTCCGCCCCCTCAGCACTGACCCTCCGACAGTGCCCACTCTCTCAGCACTGACCCTCCAACTGTGCCCACTCCCTCAGCACTGACCCTCCAACACTGCCTGCTCCCTCAGCCTGATCCTCCGACAGTGCCCGCTACCTCAGCAATGACCCTCCGACACTGCCCGCTCCCTCAGCATTGACCCTCCGACAGTGCCCACTCCGTCAGCACTGACCCTCCGACAGTGCCCACTCCCTCAGCGCTGACCCTCCCACAGTGCCCACTCCCTCAGCACTGACCCTCTGACGGTGTGGCGCTCCCTCAGCACTGACCCTCCGACAGTGCCCACTCCCTCAGCACTGACCCTCCGACAGTGCCCACTCCCTCAGCACTGACACTCCGACAGTGCCTGGTCCCTCAGCACTGACCCTCCGACAGTGTCCGCTCCCTCAGCACTGACCCGCCGACAGTGCCCACTCCCTCAGCACTGACCCTCTGACAGTGCCCACTCTCTCAGCACTGACCCTCCAACTGTGCCCACTCCCTCAGCACTGACCCTCCGACAGTGCCCACTCCCTCAGCACTGACCCTCCGACAGTGTCCGCTCCCTCAGCACTGACCCGCCGACAGTGCCCACTCCCTCAGCACTGACCCTCTGACAGTGCCCACTCTCTCAGCACTGACCCTCCAACTGTGCCCACTCCCTCAGCACTGACCCTCCGACAGTGTCCGCCCCCTCAGCACTGACCCTCCGACAGTGCCCACTCTCTCAGCACTGACCCTCCAACTGTGCCCACTCCCTCAGCACTGACCCTCCAACACTGCCTGCTCCCTCAGCCTGATCCTCCGACAGTGCCCGCTACCTCAGCAATGACCCTCCGACACTGCCCGCTCCCTCAGCATTGACCCTCCGACAGTGCCCACTCCGTCAGCACTGACCCTCCGACAGTGCCCACTCCCTCAGCGCTGACCCTGCCACAGTGCCCACTCCCTCAGCACTGACCCTCTGACGGTGTGGCGCTCCCTCAGCACTGACCCTCCGACAGTGCCCACTCCCTCAGCACTGACCCTCCGACAGTGCCCACTCCCTCAGCACTGACACTCCGACAGTGCCTGGTCCCTCAGCACTGACCCTCCGACAGTGTCCGCTCCCTCAGCACTGACCCGCCGACAGTGCCCACTCCCTCAGCACTGACCCTCTGACAGTGCCCACTCTCTCAGCACTGACCCTCCAACTGTGCCCACTCCCTCAGCACTGACCCTCCGACAGTGTCCGCTCCCTCAGCACTGACCCTCCAACACTGTCCGCCCCCTCAGCACTGACCCTCCGACAGTGCCCACTCTCTCAGCACTGACCCTCCAACTGTGCCCACTCCCTCAGCACTGACCCTCCAACACTGCCTGCTCCCTCAGCCTGATCCTCCGACAGTGCCCGCTACCTCAGCAATGACCCTCCGACACTGCCCACTCCCTCAGCATTGACCCTCCGACAGTGCCCACTCCCTCAGCACTGACCCTCCGACAGTGCCCGCTCCCTCAGCACTGACCCTCCGACAGTGCCCACTCCCTCAGCGCTGACCCTCCCACAGTGCCCACTCCCTCAGCACTGACCCTCTGACGGTGTGGCGCTCCCTCAGCACTGACCCTCCGACAGTGCCCACTCCCTCAGCACTGACCCTCCGACAGTGCCTGGTCCCTCAGCACTGACCCTCCGAGCGTGCCCACTCCCTCAGCACTGACTCTCCGACAGTGCCTGGTCCCTCAGCACTGACCCTCCGACAGTGCCCACTCCCTCAGCGCTGACCCTCCGACAGTGTGGCGCTCCCTCAGCACTGACCCTCCGACACAGCGGCACTCCCTCAGCACTGACCCTCCGACAGTGCCCACTCCCTCAGCACTGACCCTCTGACAGTACCCACTCCCTCAGCACTGACCCTCCGACAGTGCCCACTCCCTCAGCACTGACACTCCGACAGTACCTGGTCCCTCAGCACTGACCCTCCGAGAGTGCCCACTCCCTCAGCACTGACACTCCGACAGTGCCCGCTCCCTCAGCACTGACTCTCCGACAGTGCCCACTCCCTCAGCGCTGACCCTCCCACAGTGCCCACTCCCTCAGCACTGACCCTCCGACAGTGTCCGCTCCCTCAGCACTGACCCCCCGACAGTGCGCACTCCCTCAGCGCTGACCCTCTGACAGCACCCACTCCCTCAGCACTGACCCTCCAACACTGTCCGCCCCCTCAGCACTGACCCTCCGACAGTGCCCACTCTCTCAGCACTGACCCTCCAACTGTGCCCACTCCCTCAGCACTGACCCTCCAACACTGCCTGCTCTCTCAGCCTGATCCTCCGACAGTGCCCGCTACCTCAGCAATGACTCTCAGACAGTGCCCGCTCCCACAGCACTGACCCTCCGACAGTGCCCACTGCTCAGCACTGACCCTCCGACAGTGCCCACTCCCTCAGCACTGACCCTCCCACAGTGCCCACTCCCTCAGCACTGACCCTCCGACAGTGTCCGCTCCCTCAGCACTGACCCTCCCACAGTGCCCGCTCCCTCAGCGCTGAGCCTCCCACAGTGCCTGCTCCCTCAGCACTGACCCTCTGACAGTGCCCACTCCCTCACCACTGACCCTCCGACACTGCCCGCTCCCTCAGCCTGACCCTCCGACAGTGCCCGCTACCTCAGCAATGACCCTCCGAAACTGCCCGCTCCCTCAGCATTGACCCTCCGACAGTGCCCACTCCCTCAGCACTGACCCTCTGACAGTGCCCACTCCCTCAGCACTGACCCTCCGACAGTGCCCACTGCTCAGCACTGACCCTCCGACAGTGCCCGCTCCCTCAGCACTGACCCTACGACAGTGCCCGCTCCCTCAGCATTGACCCTCCGACAGTGCCCACTCCCTCAGCACTGACCCTACGACAGTGTCCACTCCCTCAGCACTGACCCTCTGACAGTGCGGCGCTCCCTCAGCACTGACACTCCGACAGTGCCCACTGCTCAGCACTGACCCTCCGACTGTGCCCGCTCCCTCAGCACTGACCCTCCGACAGTGCCCGCTCCCACAGCACTGACCCTCTGACAGTGCCCACTGCTCAGCACTGACCCTCCGACAGTGCCCGCTCCCTCAGCACTGACCTTCCGACAGTGCACACTGCTCAGCACTCACCCTCCAACAGTGCCCACTCCCTCAGCACTGACCCTGCAACAGTGCCCATTCCCTCAGCACTGACCCTCCGACAGTGCCCGCTCCCTCAGCACTGACCCTGCGACAGTGTGGCGCTCCCTCAGCACTGACCCTCCGTCAATGCCCGCTCCCTCAGCACTGACCCTCCGACAGTGCCCACTCCCTCAGCACTGACCTTCCAACTGAGGGATTAATGTGCTGGCCTCTTGGCTATAATTGACGCTCTGTAGTAATAAAAAAAGTCTGGAATGGGTGCAGGCCATTCTGAACCTCTGGGCTGTGTTGCCTTTGACAGAATCAGACAGAAGGGATACTGCACCCACTCGAGTCTGTCCCACCTACACATGTTTTGCTCTCCTGCTCTAGTGCCATGGTTTTGCATGTTATGTCCTTTCAGGTGCTCATCCTAGTCCTTTCTCAGCATTGTGAGGTTTCCAGCCTCTCCTCCCACCCCTCCAACAGTGTGCATGCCTCACGCTTAACACACGTGCGTGTAAAGCTTTCTCACCTCAGCCTCCTGCCTATTTGTTAAACTTTTTACCTTCTTTGCTACTGACCCTCCAACTGAGGGGAACAGGCTGTGTGTCGTGTCATTGTCGCACACAATCAGAAAGTGGTGAGCACAGCCCAGTCCACCACAGTACCAACCTCCTATCCACGGACCCCCCGTACACCTCTCATTGCCGTGGAAAGGCTGCTAGCATCATCTAAGACCTCTCCCCCGTCCCCAGTAACGCTCTACTACAACCTCTCCTGTCGGGCAGAAGCTTGAACTCACGCACTAACAGATTCAAGAACAGCTTCTTCCCTGCTGTTAATAGACTGACAAATGGACATCTCTCATTTCAGCCTAATGTTAATCTTGCTTTAATCTTGTGTACTGTTGTATGACTCGCTCTGTCTCAGCACCCTGTGATCTGTATGTCCCTGTATGCTGCGATCTGCCTGTACTGCTGGCAAAACAAAACCTTTCACTCTACTCAGGTACGTGCAACAACAATAAACCAAATCAAAGTCAAATCTTATTAAACCTCTCACTGGCTCCTCCCTCAACCTTCTCTGCTCCAAAGAAAACAACATGAGTTCAGTCTTTGCGTCCATCCAGAAACTTAGTGACCATCCTCAACTCGTCCAGATTCTCAGCTGTACTGTTTTATAAATATCACAAACAATACCAGATCCAGCACCGACCCCTGGGATTCACCACAGTATGAAATAACCCCAGAGAGGCTAATATCCAGTCACTACATTACCTGTTGTTTGCACATGACAGCTCTTGACTTTCATTCTATGTTGTCAGAGCCAGTTCTCACGGTGACCAGAACCTCTGACACCCCTGTTCGTACCTGTCAGCCGGGGCTCCCTAATTGGGCCAGATTAACAGCCCCAATCAGGGAACTCATACTCTATGAGGTCCACCTGGCTGACCTTGTTACAGTCACATAGAGACAGTCTTGTACCACCACCCTCTGTCTGATTACAAAACCACCTCTGGATCCATCCTAAGTGTGGAGCTGGATGAACACAGCAGGCCCAGCAGCATCTCAGGAGCACAAAAGCTGACGTTTCGGGCCTAGACCCCACATCAGAGAGCAAACTGATGAAGGGTCTGGGCCCAAAACATCAGCTTTTGTGCTCCTGAGATGCTGCTTGGCCTGCTGTGTTCATCCAGCTTCACACTTTGTTATCTTGGATTCTCCAGCATCTGCAGTTCCCATTATCACTGGATCCCATGTGCTGCAACTTCATTCATCAGTTTCCCACTGGGGCCTGGTCGAAAATCAGTACAAACCACATCTTGGTCACCTCTTCGAAAAATGCCACCAAATGTGTTAGGCAAGGCTCCCTGTAACGAAGCCACACTATCCAATAGGATTCAATCGGATCCTGAATGATTCTGAATTTGCCCATATCACGGTCAGTGGGAAAGCTATGCCAATGTCAGGTTTTAAATAAAGAATTCAGCCAGCATTAATATTCTTTCAAGCCCTTTATGGGTAGTATTATTTTGTAGACAACTTACTCTCAGTAATGTATTCATCTTCAAAAGGCATTGGTTTGACTACAGGGGCAGCCACTGTTAGTGGAAGAAACAGAGGATTTAAAGATTAATTGAAGCCCCTCAATCCCTCATTGATCACACAATCATTGTGAGACACACACACCCGCCCACACCAAGCTCAACTAGATACCAAGAGACACAGGCAGAAACTTGGGTTCAAAATCCCCACCTACACCAGATGATGGAATTTAAATTTCATCCGTAAAACCTGGAATTGAAAGCTAGTCTCCGTCAATGGGACCATAACAACTATTAATGATTGTCTAAAGACTCTTCAGGTTCGATAATGTCCTTCAGGAAGGGAAATCTGCCATCCCTTCCTCGGTCTGGGCCTACATGTGACTCCAGGCCCACAGCCCAATGTGGCTGACTCTTAACTGTCCTCTGCAATGGCCCTGTGAAATGCTGAAGGAAGAGGATTGTGGGAAAATGAACCCAGAGTGTGGGAGGGTGATTTCAGAGTGTGGGAGAGAGTGAACGCAGAGTGTGGGAGAGTGAACACAGAGTGTGGGAGAGTGAACGCAGAGTGTGGGAGAGAGTGAACGCAGAGTGTGGGAGAGTGAACGCAGAGTGTGGGAGAGAGTGAATGCAGAGTGTGGGAGAGAGTGATCTCAGAGTGTGGGAGAGAGTGAATGCAGAGTGTGGGAGAGAGTGATCTCAGAGTGTGGGAGAGAGTGAACCCAGAGTGCGGGAGAGAGTGAACCCAGAGTGCGGGAGAGAGTGAACCCAGAGTGTGGGAGGGAGGGAAACCAGAGTGTGGGAGGGAAGGAAACCAGAGTGTGGGAGGGAGTGAATACAGAGTGTGGGAGAGTGATCTCAGAGTGTGGGAGAGAGTGATCTCAGAGTGTGGGAGAGAGTGAATGCAGAGTGTGGGAGAGAGTGATCTCAGGGTGTGGGAGAGAGTGAACCCAGAGTGCGGGAGAGAGTGAACCCAGAGTGTGGGAGGGAGGGAAACCAGAGTGTGGGAGGGAAGGAAACCAGAGTGTGGGAGGGAGTGAATCCAGAGTGTGGGAGAGTGATCTCAGAGTGTGGGAGAGAGTGATCTCAGAGTGTGGGAGAGAGTGATCTCAGAGTGTGGGAGAGAGTGAATGCAGAATGTGGGAGGGAGGGAAACCAGAGTGTGGGAGGGAGGGAAACCAGAGTGTGGGAGGGAAGGAAACCAGAGTGTGGGAGGGAGTGAATCCAGAGTGTGGGAGAGTGATCTCAGAGTGTGGGAGAGAGTGATCTCAGAGTGTGGGAGAGAGTGATCTCAGAGTGTGGGAGAGAGTGAATGCAGAATGTGGGAGAGAGTGATCTCAGAGTGTGGGAGAGAGTGATCTCAGAGTGTGGGAGAGAGTGAATGCAGAGTGTGGGAGAGAGTGAACCCAGAGTGCGGGAGAGAGTGAACCCAGAGTGTGGGAGGGAGGGAAACCAGAGTGTGGGAGGGAGTGAATCCAGAGTGTGGGAGAGTGATCTCAGAGTGTGGGAGAGAGTGAACGCAGAGTGTGGGAGAGTGAATGCAGAGTGTGGGAGAGAATGAACCCAGAGTGCGGGAGAGAGTGAACCCAGAGTGTGGGAGGGAGGGAACCCAGAGTGTGGGAGAGAGTGAACCCAGAGTGTGGGAGAGTGATCTCAGAGTGTGGGAGAGAGTGAACGCAGAGTGTGGGAGAGAGTGAACGCAGAGTGTGGGAGAGAGTGAACGCAGAGTGTGGGAGAGTGAACGCAGAGTGTGGGAGAGTGTGGACACAGAGTGTGGGAGAGAGTGAACGCAGAGTGTGGGAGGGAGGGAACCCAGAGTGTGGGAGGCAGTGAACGCAGAGTGTGGGAGTGAGTGAATGCAGAGTGCGGGAGAGAGTGAACCCAGAGTGTGGGAGAGAGGGAACCCAGAGCGTGGGAGGAAGTGAACCCAGAGTGTGGGAGTGGAACAGGGATTGAGGGAATGTGTCCAGAGTGTGGGAGTGGAACAGGGATTGAGGGATTGTGTCCAGAGTGTGGGAGTGGAACAGGGATTGAGGGAATGTGTCCAGAGTGTGGGAGTGGAACAGGGATTGAGGGAATGTGTCCAGAGTGTGGGAGTGGAACAGGGATTGAGGGACTGTGTCCAGAGTGTGGGAGTGGAACAGGGATTGAGGGAATGTGTCCAGAGTGTGGGAGTGGAACAGGGATTGAGGGAATGTGTCCAGAGTGTGGGAGTGGAACAGGGATTGAGGGACTGTGTCCAGAGTGTGGGAGTGGAACAGGGATTGAGGGACTGTGTCCAGAGTGTGGGAGTGGAACAGGGATTGAGGGAATGTGTCCAGAGTGTGGGAGTGGAACAGGGATTGAGGGAATGTGTCCAGAGTGTAGGAGTGGAACAGGGATTGAGGGAATGTGTCCAGAGTGTGGGAGTGGACTCCCTAGGGACTGCTGACCACCCACTGGGTTGGAGTTCGGGAGAAGTGTGATTTATGTTTCACCCCAGTCAGGAAACTGAGAGGGGTTGGGGCGGGGAGAGAGAACACCCTTAAAGAGGAACTGATGGCCCCTTGAGAAAGTCAGAGAGAGAGAGAGAGAGAGGAGCGGGGGTGGTGACTGGGTCACGATGTGATGTGACATGAAACCGGCGCTGTGTAAATGAACATCCCCTCCCTGTGAAAACAGTCACAAAGCCGCTGCCCATTTCAAAAAGCCACTGATGCAGAGTTTGAAACGGTTACAGAAACAGACATACAAAGCGTTTGGCCGGGGTTGGGTTGGGCTGGGGGGTGTGGAGTGAGGAGTTAATTAGATTTGGTTCTTGGAGCTTCAATCCTTACCCTGTGCAGGGATCAGAAGGGACGGGAATAAAACCAGGCTGGAGAGCAACAGCCTGCTATAAAAGAGCATCTCCTTGCGGTGCGGGTGCGGACGATCAGTAGCTGGCGTCCCACTCGGTGTCAAGCGCTGGCTCTTCTCCAGAGCTGCTCCTGGCTCAATACTATCTCAGAGGGAACGTCATAATGAACGTCTCCAAGGAGAGAGGTTCAACAAAGGGACCCCCAACTGTTTCAAAAACAAACTCTGCCCCCTACCCCACCCCCCACCTCAACCCCCCCCCCCCCCCCCACCACCAACCTTTAACACACACCCAGACAACTGTCCGACCCAGAACCCTGCCACTGCAAACAAACCCATCTCTTCCCAGGGTGACCCCTATCTCCATGGATGCCCACTGCCAAGGGCCACATTCTCTCAAAGCGTTGGACAGACACGACACACGGGTTGGGCTGGGTGTTCACAAATCTCAGCTTACAAGGTTGGGAGGAGTGGGGTGGGGGTGTTGGAAGGGTGGGGGGGCAGGAGGGGGAAAAGCCTTTCCTTGGGCTGAGATGAGGAAACATTTCCTCTAGAGGCTGTGGAATTCACTACCAGGAAGAGAGATGTCGAGGGGGGTGGGGTGGGGAGGGTGCAGAGTCCTTAGGGCTGAGATAAATGCTTGATCAGTCAGGGACTTGAGGAGTGTCCAATCAGCCACAATGCTATCAGGCTCAAGGGGCCGAATGGCCTATCCTGTTCCTAACTCTTATGGTCTTACTGGAGGCTGGGTCACAGTGTATATTCAAGAAAGAAATTGTTGGGCCGAAGGGCCTGTTTCCACATGGTAGGGATTCTATGATTTTGTTTTGACAGTGAAGACACTAATAGTATGCAGGGTAAGTGGGAATACAGCCATCAAGACAGAGGCAAAAAGAGCACTACCCTATTCGCTAGCAGGAGGCTCTCACAGCCTACTCCAGAACCCAATATCCTTCAGGGCTGGGGCAAACAGCTGTGAAAGTTTATACTGGCTGGATCAAATGTAGGTCCTGAGACAGTGGGTTACAGAGAAGTGGTATCCTCTTGTGCTTCTTTCTGGGGACACAGTTTGAGAATAAAACGCCTCACTTTTAGGGGATGAAGAGTTTCATTCTCTCTCTCCCCCCCCCCCCCCCCAATCCAAGAGGGCGGACAGTGTGTTGAATTTGGAGAGCAGTGGAGGCTGAATTAATGCGTTCACTCAAGACAGAGTTAGATTTCTGACTGACCAGGGGTGGGGGTGGTGGGGTTGGGGGTGAGGGGTTTGAGATTTATGGGGGGCATGTGCAAATCTAGAACAGCCATGATTTTGTCAAATGGCAGAAAAGGCCATATACCACACTGCGGCCCTTACATTTTATATTCCTGTGTTACCAAAGATTCCTCCTTACACACTCTACACAGCCTTCTAACTCAAGTCAGTTCTGCTGAGGAGAGAGTAGGAGCTGCAGATGCTGAAGAATCTGAGATAACAAGGTGTAGAGCTGGACGGACGCAGCAGGCCAAGAAGCATCAGAGGGGCAGGAAGGCTGACGTTTTGGGCCTAGACCCTTCTTCAGAAAATTCTGTAAGTTCTGCTATCGATTCCATCTTCATAGAACATAAAACAGCACAGACCCTTCAGCCCACGATGTTGTACCAAACTTTCACCCTAACCCTAAGGTCCATCTAACCTCCCCCTACCTTATATTATCATCCAAATGCCTATCTAATAGCTGCTTAAACGCCCCTAATGAGGCTGACTCCACGCCATACCACACCCCGGCCACACTCTGAGTAAAGAACCTACCTCCACTCACTTTAAAACTACGTCCCCTCGTGATAGTTACCTGCACCCTAGGAAAAAGTCTCTGGCTGTCCACTCTATCGATACCTCTGCTCATTTTGTAACCTCTATCAAGTCACCTCTCATCCTTTCTCGTTCTAAAGAGAAAAGCCCGAGCTCTCTCAGCCTTTCCCCACAGGGATTTCCTTCCATTCCAGGCAATATCCTGGTAAATCTCCTCTGCACCTTTTCCAACACTTCCACATCTTTGCTGCAATGAGACGACCAGAATTAGACACAATATTCCAGATGTGGCCGAACCAGGCTTTTGTATAGCTGGAGCATAACTTCACGGCTCTTGAACTCAATCTCTCTATTAATGAAAGCTAACACACCATACGCTTTCTTAACAACTCTATCAACCTGGGTGGCAGCTCTCAGGGAACTGTGAATATGAACCCAGAGATCCCTCTGCTCCACCACACTGCCAAATTCTCTGTTAACCCTGCATTCTGCTTTCAAATTTGTCCTTTTAAAATGAATCACCTCACACTTCCCCATACCATTCTGAGAAATTCTGAATTTAGGATGTCACGTTGTGGCTGTATAGGATATCATTTTTGGAATACTGCATTCAGTGCTGGTCCCCCTGCTACAGGAAAGATATCGTTAGGCTTGAAATGCTTCAGAAAAGATTTACAAGGATAGTGCCGGGGTTGGAGGGTTTGACCTACAGGGAGAGGCTGAATAGCCTGGGTGTATTTTCCCTGGAGCATCAGAGGCTGAGGGAGACCTTATAGAGGTTTATAAAACCATGAGGGGCATGGATAGGGAGAACAGACAATATCTTTTGCCCAGGGTGGGGGAATCCAAAACTAGAGGGGCATAGGTTTAAGATGAAAAATTTAAAGAGACCTGAGGGACAACTATTTCCACGCAGAGGGTGGTGTGGGTGCACACAGAGTGAACTGCTGGAGTAAGTGGTGAGAACTGGTACAATTACAACATTTAAAGTCATCTGGATGTGCATATGAAAAGGAAGGGTCGAGGGAAATGGACCAAACTCTGGCAAATGGTATTAAATTAATTTAGGATATCTTGTCAGCATGGACTGTACAGTCCGTTTCTGATTAGATTCGATTCCCTACTGTGTGGAAACTGGAAACAGGCCCTTCAGCCCAATAAGTCCACATCGCCCCTTGAAGCATCCCACCCAGACCCATCCCCACCCCCCTATAACCCACATACCCCGAACACAAGCAATTTAGCACGGCCAATCCACCCTAGCCTGCACATCTTTGGACTGTGGGAGGAAGCTGGAGCACCCGGCGGAAACCCATACAGACACGGGGAGAAGGTGCAAACTCCACACAGACAGTTACTGGAGGCTGGAATCGAACCTGGGTCCCTGGCGCTGAGGCTGCAGTGCTAACAGAGAATTCAGTAGAAACTTCTTTACACAAAAGGATGACAAGAATTTAGTCCCTATTAACAGAAACTGGTTGAGAATGAAGGTTAAAACTGGACAGGAAGGGAAGAGATTTATAATAACGGGTGTAGAGGATGAGAACATGGGAGTTGTCCTGCATGGGTCAAATGGCCTGCTTGTGCAGCATATCCTATAAATGCAAGTTGGTGTGAGGACCACAAAGAAACGGGTCATTCAGCCCTGTGATTCTACCCTGCCATTCAATTAGACGGTATCTGATGGGATTGTTGTTGGGGCTACAGATATTACATACACCAGCTGTTAAATAACTCATCAGCACCAATCCCTCAAGGGTCATCCAAACTTTGGAGGGCTGCATGCAGCCCTCCAATCAGCAGAAATATCTGCATTCCTTCAATCTCAACTTCAAGGGCACCAAAGGCCACGGTAGCTTCAGTTCTGAGCCCTTGCCAAAATTTCTTCCGAGCTGCTAAAATCAGATTGTTCTTGAAAACATCCTGGGTGTTCTTGCAGCATCATAGGAGCAGGAAGTCTGACGTTTTGGGCCTAGACCCTTCACCTAGGCCCGAAACGTCAGCCTTCCTGCTTGGCCTGCTGTGTTCATCCAGCTCTACACCTTGTTATCTTGGATTCTCCAGCATCGGCAGTTCCTGCTTTCTCTGGGTGCTCTTGTGCATGAATCACAAGGAGTTGGTTTGCAGCTGCAACAGGTAATTAGGAAGGCAAATGGAATATTGTCCTCCGTTGCGAGAGGGATGGAATTAAAAACAGGGAGGTTATGCTGCAGCTGTACAGGGTTCTGGTGAGGCCACACCTGGAGGACTGTGTACAGTTCTGGTCTCCTTACTTGAGAAAGGATATTACTGGCACTGGAGTGGGTTCACGAGGTTGAGAGGGTTGGCTTGTGGAGGAGATTGAGCAGACTGAGCCTATGCTCAGTGAAATTTAGAAGAATGAGGGAGGGATCTTATGGAAACAAAATTATGCAGGGAGGTTATTTGCACTGGGCAGTGAAACTAGAACTGGGGGGCACAGCCTCAAAATAACAGGGGAGCAGATTTAGGACTGAGTTGAGGAGCAACTTTTCTCAAAGGGCTGTGAATCTGTGGGATTCCCTGCCCAGTGAGACTGTTGAGACTGCCTTAAAAACATTTAACAAGGAAAAGATTTTTAAACAGGAAAGGAATCAAGGTTTATGGAGATCAGGTGGGTGAATGGAGCAGAGTCCATGAAAATCTCAACCATGATCTTACTGTGTGACAGAACAGGCCTGGTGGGGCCAAAGGGCCTGCTCCTGCTCCTATTTCTTATGTTCTTATTCCTAAAATGCACTCTGGAGAGGTTTTCAACCGACTACATCCGAGCCAAAGGTGGATGTAAACCCAAGGGCCTGTGCTTTCAGGCTTCAAGTAGCAAAGTTGAAACAATGACCAAAGAAACAGTTCAGCCATTTAGAAGATGGAAGATCAAACTTTATTTTGGAACTACTTGCATACAAAGAAAACATATTGCACATCAACCAAAAAGAAACAATTTTTTTTTAAAAAAAAGAAAAACTAAAAAGGACAAAAACATTCGTAGTTTGGGATCTCATACACAAGACAGTTCAGAGACAGGAAACCAACCCCCTTCTACAGTCAGAGCCAACCAACTTGTGGCACTATCCAGGTTTCCCCATTAAACAACCAGAGTGTACGATACAGATCCAAATTGACACCGTAACGCAGTTTCAAATATCCTTCAAACTGTTGAAGATGCACGGTGGGCAAAATTATTTTTAAAAATTTCAACACAGAAACAAAAATTACTTCATTCGTGGTAGCAAACTGGCAACCTAGACATGCGCACACCTGCAGGGCAGAAAGTCTCACACCGGGCACCTTGCCAACTTTCGAGCATTTGAATAACTTGTTCCTCTTAAATTGCTCTCATTTGCAGGAAAACTGGCTGCTGCTGACCATCCAGTTGCTGCAATGACTCCTGCTCTGGTCCGCTCAACATCAGGCAGGGCCAACTTGTCAAGAAGCCCCCATTGGGTTAGAAGGCTGTCACAGACTGTGCTGTGATAACCCAGCCCTGTTCCCTACTCCTAAGCAAACCAGGCTGGTACTGCCTACACCTTTAGTCACCCCTCCACCAGAACAAGGAGCCTACTGGCTCCGAGTCTGGCTGCTGCCATCAGCGAGGAGCTGTGTGCGCGTTTTGTAACTAGAGTCATGAAGTAATTTAAAAGAAAAGAATAATTAATGTTAGATTATTTTTGCCATTTGAAGTCTCATGATCACACGCACTAGCCATCCTCCTGCAGCACAACAGGTAACAAGTATCAAAAACAGCTGCTTGGGCTCAGTGTCATACACTCGCACTGAAGAAATGTGGGCATTAGGGTTAGTGTGATACAAGGCTATAGAGAGTTCGGTTTTTAAATACTGTACAGTGAAAATAAATTAACCTTTTAAATGAAGCTGCTTTGTCCAACGTTCTTGACAATCCTCTCTCCTCTGCAATCTCTGGAGCCTCCTTACTTTTCACTCAGTCCTTCTTCATGCTCCTCTCTACCTCTTTCCCTTCCAGTGTTTTCTTCTTACATTCGAATCAGCAATGACTGAATCATTTCTGCTTTTATTTATTTTTCTCCCCCCAGTTATACTCGTTGTTCCTTTTTTTAATGATTTTACTAATCAGTGCAAGTAATACAGACTGCATTATTTTATACAGTGTCTCCTTACCAGAAGTGGTTGCATACTCAAGTTTCCTTTTTTTGCGATTTTTTTCCCTGTAGAATTTTAAATGTTTTCTTTTGAAACATACAGCTTTTAAGTAACCGACATCCTTCCTTCACACACTCTACCAGACTTGTTCTGATCTATCCATCTTCAGCTTCTATAACCAAACCTCATATTTAAATATATCAGTCACTGACCTGCGCCATCAAAACATCAGAAAACAAAATCCCACAGTTTTCTTTTACACTGTTAGAAGGCACAACATCTTTATTTAAATGGGTTTTTTGTTTTTTTTTTGCTTTTTTAAATGTGTATTTTTTTTTAATTCCTCGAACTTTTTAATTAAATGTCAAAAAACAGATACACAGATATATGTTGAACACCTCCCCTCAAACCTCTGTCCAGTGCTGAGGGTAAGGGGAGGGCAAGTGCTGTGTCGAGTCGGGTATTGGTAAGTAGTTACGTAGTATTCAGGTTTCCTATCTTTGGCAAGCTTTGACAAGCACTATTGAATAAACATGATGCAAGCGGGACTGAGATTCAAGGGTGGAGGCTGTGGCATTTTATGAAACACCGTTGACCACAGCCTGCTGCTTGATGGTGGCACCGGCTCTCCCACACTCCTGGGAGCTGCCCGCTGTCTTGGTGGCGCTGTCGCTCAGACTATTGGTGGGGCCGTTGGGCACGGCACTGGGCTCGTCACTGGGGTCCACCCGCTCCTGAGGGAGGCCAAGCACAAACACACCATGACTGCATTCCACCCGGCCACTGACGTCTTGGCTCTTCCTACGAGCCTGCGATGGTTCCGAAAAGTCTCCCACTACCTTGGTCAGCCAGATTCCACTCTCTTTGCAGAAAACCTTTCCCTGATTAGCTGGGACATAATATTGTGAAGGGCCATCAACCCACAGTCACAAACTGAACTCTCATGGCCATCTTACAAACTCTCCCTTATCATGACAGAGGGGTCTGGCACTGCAACAGTACAGGCAAAGCTGACATGAGCAGAGTCCTCAGTGGAAGTACATTAGAGGATTAGAACAGTCACAACACTGCCTCAAGAGGTAATGCCACGTTCTAATCAGTGTACAACCCAGAGCTCAAACAAACAAAAAGGAAAAATGTTTGCATGCAAGATACTCCAATCCACAATGTATTGCCTCGACAAGCAATTCTAACGAAGGATCACCGAAGCTGAAATATTGTCTCAGACTTCTCTCCACAGATGCTGCCAGACCCAGCTGAGCTTTTCCAGTAATTTCTGTTTCCTCCTCAAGGAGGAGATTCAACGAGGGACAAAGAAAAAAGGTTTACAAAAAGAAAAAAGAAAAATTTGGCAGGGACTGGGAACAGTTCTGGGAGTGAGCACAGATGTTGGGCAGTATGGCCATCTCCTACAGGACAGCATCCAGCTATTTATTCTCTGCCGAGCCCAGTAAGTGTCATGGCTATGTAACACTGACCACTAAGGCTGTCCCAGTTATTTTCACACTAACATAACTGAGCAGTCAAGGGGGTGGTACTCAGGAGAGAACTTACCAGTTGTTTTTCCTTCGGCTCCTGCTCAGGGGCTCCCTCGGATTGTTCTTTTTGCGAGACACACTGTCTGCTCTGCGACTCGGCACGAGAAATATAATCGGCCACTGTAACTGAGGTAACAGACATCTTAGAACGTCAATCACCCACTTCCCAGAGCCCACAACAGCTGGGACTGCTCCTCTTGGAGCAGGAAGGGGCAGGGAAGATTTAGCGGGGCAGGGAAGATTTAGCAGAGCTGTTCAACATTATGTGGGACTTTGGGGAGAAAGAATCTGCTGTTACAGGAAGGTTGGACACATTGGAGAGAGAAAAAAAGGGGAAAAGATGTTGTCAGAGCTTCTGTGAGCTGGAACATGTTGCCTGAAAGGAAGGCAGGTGGGACCAGATTCAGAATGAACTGTTCAAAGGGGAGAGATATGCATGCACAGGGGGATTGAGTGAGAGGCTGGGGGCAGTGGGAATGGCCGGCTCAGCTCAAAGAGCTGGTACCAACACGAAGGGCCAAGCGACCTCTTTCTGCACAGGATCAGCGTCTGACGTGCTAAAGAAGAAACCAACTTCTCACCTGGCTGCCTGTCTCGGCTCAGGGAACCGTCCAGTCTGTTTCCACGATTGCGGCGCCGCCGGCTCCGGTTCCTTCGGGGAGGTCGCCCCTCGCTTTCGTCTGCGGGGGCGGGGTACAAAACAGTTCAGTCCAATCTCAGCCATGGCCAAGCATCTTGCTCCACAATACCCAGATATGACACCTTTCCAGGCCTGTCTTCACATCCCTGACTTTAGAATCGGTTTCTCCAGTAAGACTGTTGCCTTCATTATTCTGACATTGTGTCCCCACCGCCGGCACTGGCTGTCATCAAATTAGTCAGTAAATCCCCTGTTTCTTCCTTCATTAGAAGTAATTTAATGTTAAAGCCACCCAATCACCTTCAGCTAACAAGAAAAAGTGCTTTCAATCGTATTGACGAGCCAATGAAAATCTCCACACTTCTATCCAATCCGTCAACATTAAAAAACAAAACAGAATCCCACTCTTGGGTTGGATACCCAACATACCTGCAATGTTAGAAGCACAAAACGGCCCTCCGTTTGATCTCAGGCCGACTCAACTGCTGTGCTGCTGCTTCTGGGATCTTGCCATGCACAATTTGGCTGCCGGGTGTCCCATGCGACAAGTGACTGTGAATCTTTTACATGGCCCCACTATCACACTTTAGGAAGGGTACCAAGACCGTAAGGCCTTAAAGGGGAGGGGATTTACCAGGACTGAACCCAGCTCGAGGGGCTTCACATGGAGAATGTAAAGCAGTGATTTAACGGAGGGGGTTGAAAACCTGAGGGATCCTGCTGTGTCTTTGTTTTGCCAGTTGGGTCAGTAACCAGAGGGATGCAGACTGATGGGAATTAACAAAGAGCTTATGGGGCAGAGGAGGTTTTTTTTTTAAAGAAAGTGGTTACAATCTGGAACTTGATGTCTGAAAGGATAGTGGAAGCAGATTTGGACATTTCCAATCAAAAAGGTAACTGGAAAAATACTTCAGGGGGAAGCTTTGCTGGACTATCGGGAAGAATAGAGGACGAGGGGCTAATTGGATAATCTTGTAAAAGCTCTGAACAGCTTCCTTTCACAGGGTTTCATTCTAGGATTCCCACTGGTGAAGAGTTCCTGCACCAGACCCCCAGCCGTCATTCCTCACAGCGAGCAAACTGCCTGGCACACATACCCACACCATTCTCATTGACAGACGCAGTGTCGGACTCCACAACCCCATCCATCATGGTGGCATCATCATCGGTGCGGCGTCTGCGAGACCTACGGCGCCGGCTCATGTTAGCGTGTGACTCACTGGCATCCGTGTCGCCGGCTTGATCAGTTTCGGCGTTCTCCAGCAGGCTGTAGGGATTGCTGTCAGGATCCTTCAGCACTGGAACAGGAGCAGGCACACAATGAGACGCTGAGCGCCACAGGAGAAAGATGACAAGCCTTTGCTGTTGATTCGCACCTCAAACATTTGTGATTGAAGTTCAGCCCACACCCCAGCCTGAATTTAGCCACAGTCCCAGGCCAATGTCATTGCACTGGTTAAATAGAAAAGCCTCACCCTCGTGCTCCAAGGTGATCTGTCCGTTCCATCTGTCTGCTTCAAGCAGAAGGTTTTCTGCAGTTTGTATTCTGATTCAAGCCTCTTTCCTCTTGAAACCCCATCACCACTGTCTCTGTACTGAACAACTCTAACAAAAGCCCTGCAGGATCACAGGGAATAAATTGCAGCGACAGTACTGCATGCTGGAAGTGGTATCTTTTCAGGTGACCTCTTAGATTTATTGCTAAGGTGAACGAGCGAGAGGTCCAAGCCACTATCTCCCTCAACTAGATGATCTGGATCGTCAGCACTTTGCTGACTGTGGGATTATGCCATGTGTAAGTGGCTACAATTCAAAACCTTCATTGCCTGCAGAGGGTGTTGGGATATGCTGCGGTGGTGCATAGTGCCAAGGAAATGAGAGCTTTCTGTCTTTAAAGACTATTTCACCCCCAACCTGCACTACTCTCAGCAAACAGCTTTTACTGACAACCAGCTTGAAAAAGGTCAGAGAGCTGTGTCTATAAATGCGCCGGCTCTGGTTGCTAATTACAGGCCGCCAGGTAGAACGGGCATCAAGGTTAATGGGTCTCTCTCTGTGAGGACCTCTTTATCCACAGGAGCAAGCCCAGGTTCTAAAGGGGGACACCAAATCATTTAACCTCCTCACATCTGCCAAAGTGACCAAAGTATAATGTGATGAACAATCTGAACTGGCTCTACACCCTTTCAAACATAAAATCACTTACAACATTCAGCCTGAAGAGGCAGTCTACACCAGGGAATGGATTATAGGAACATTCCTTTAGCATAAGCAGTGTGTTCAAAGCCTGTCCTCAAACTCTACTGAGCTCATTCCAACTCAACTCCCTCACTGAAAAGGCTATCACTCACTCCTGATACTTTCAAACTGTCACCCTTAGCCTCGAGTGCCTAAAGGGGATTGTCCCAGAATATTTCACAGGTACCAGCTGACTGAAATGCTGTTCCTGAAGGCTTCCTTTCCTATGACTGCTACCTGTAGGTGAAGCAGAGCAGGAAGAAAGCAGACATCAATCTCGAGTGATGGGAAGCAACTGCCTATCTCGAGACAGCTGTGCAGGACAGAAAGCGAGGCAGCCTGCCCAAACTGAATAAGCAGCTTTTTTTAAAAAAATTTCCTCCAGGCAGTCTCAGCCAGCACAATCTTCCCACAACCCTTCCTTCACTCCCAGTTAATGGTGTATACAGGCTTCTCCCTCCTACCGTAAGACACAGGAGTGGAAGTAAGGCCATTCGGCCCATCCAGTCCACTCCGCCATTTAAATCATGGGTGATGGGCATTTTAGCTCCACTTCCCTGCACTCTCCCCGTAGCCCTTGATTGCTGAGATCAAGAATTTGTCGATCTCTGCCTTGAAGGCATCCAATGTCCCCGCCTCCACTGCACTCTGCAGCAATGAATTCCACAAGCCCACCACTCTCTGGCTGAAGAAATGTCGTCTCATTTCTGTTTTAAATTTACCCCCTCTAATTTTAAGGCTGTGCCCACGGGTCCTAGTCTCCGTGCCGAATGGAAACAACTTCCCAGCATCCACCCCTTCTAAGCCATACATTATCTTGTAAGTTTCTATTAGATCTCCCCTCAACCTTCTAAACTCTAATAAGTACAATCCCAGGATCCTTAGCCGTTCATCAGACGTTAAACCTACCATTCCAGGGATCATCCGTGTGAATCTCCGCTGGACACGCTCCAGCGCCAGTATGTCCTTCCTGAGGTGTGGGGCCCAAAATTGGACACAGTATTCTAAATGGGCCCTAACTAGAGCTTTATAAAGCCTCAGAAGCACATCGCTGTTCTCGTTCCAGCTAGACCCCAAAGTGTCTGCTTCATCTCCCTGAACAACCCTACCCTCACTCTTAGCGACAGACTGTTCACAATCAGAAAGGAACAGGCGACATCACAGACAGATCTCCCTGACCCTCCTCAGTGAGGCAGTCTGACTTCACTACAAAAACAGGGAGATGATATCACTGACTGCATTAACATACTGGCTAAATTACGCTGTGGATGATTGCTCCAGGTCCGTACAAAAACTGGTACCCACTGGAGAGCAAGAAATACATTTCTTCTATTTTAACAGATCACTGTGACCTCCCAGAAGATAAAGGGCAGCTGAAGCATGGCACCACCCTCATCTGTAGGTATCCAACTCAACCAGCACATTGGCTAGGGACAGAATCAACATCACTGGGGCAAAATGTTGCTACTCCCTCCCCTACACCATTGCTGGGGGTATCCCCACATCTCTCAGACTCCAGCAGCTCACCACCACCTTTCAAGGGCCTCTCAGGGGCAAACACCAGCCCATGTTCAAGTCAAAACAAAAGTATGTGTCACACAGTGAAAACGAACTAGATTCTAACCTTCTATTACGCCCTTTTTAAAAGGGAGTGATCAAGAACAGGAGGATGCTACTTCAGTTACCAGCTCAACATACCAGCACTGATCGATGATGTCCCACCTCTGCCTCCTCCACGTCCTCTCCCAGAGGGAGGACCTCCGCGTCCACGGCCTCCGGCTGGCCTCCTCCGGTTAGGATCTGATCCCTGCCTGCGATCC
This sequence comes from Stegostoma tigrinum, assembly GCF_030684315.1. Taxonomy (NCBI): domain Eukaryota; kingdom Metazoa; phylum Chordata; class Chondrichthyes; order Orectolobiformes; family Stegostomatidae; genus Stegostoma; species Stegostoma tigrinum. The sequence goes on from NC_081398.1 coordinate 2,521,714, forward strand.
CGATCCTCATCGGCCTGGCCCAACGACCAGTCACTCAGCTCGTCCCTGCGCTCTGATTCGGTCTCGGAAGCATTGGAGAAGTCAGAGTTGTTGTCTGCAGGGAGGATAGGTTGGAGGTTAATGGAGTGTGCTTTGCGGCATGCTTTAAGCTGGTCAAGTATCAGATAGACAAAAACAGAAACTGGTGAAACTCTGGTCTGGCAGCACATGTGGGAAGGAAGCAGTGTTAACATTTCTTCTGAAGGATCACCTGGATTCCAGCAGGGCTGCAAGGGAATGGTGTGATGCTATCAAGGCTCACAGGCCATGGTTTGGAATGACAAACAGGTAGCTGATGGAACAGAGGGCAGGGAGGAAGCACAGTGCAAGGAAGGGAAGGAGGGAAAGAGGGAAAGAGAAGAAGCTGGATTACAAGTTATCAATGGATTCAGTGACTGCAAAAACTCATTTCTTTCGAGCCCTTAAGAGGGGGGCAAAGGTGTCCCAACAGACCTCTCAGGAGTGAGAGGTGGAAATTTAGTATAAGGACACAATGGGGCAGGGAATCAAAACATTCAATGGAGGTAAACTTTAACACAAAAAGAGAAACAAGGGCTCTGACAGAATTCCAACAGACGAGGGAGGCAGCAGTTGGGACATACGGCTGTTAGGGGTGGGTACAATTAAAATGAAGAGCTTGTCATCGTGCGGGATTCCTGCTGCACATCATGGTTTATTTTTGAAGGTGAATTAGAGGCTGTACTTTCAAAGGATGTGTTTTGCCCTAAACAATGCCAAGTTACAGATAGGTACCTCGCCTTCCTCGACCTCGGCCGCTGTAGGATCTCGAGCTGTGGATGGAAGAGGCAGTGCTGTCATCCGTCATGTAGCCACGCTCCTTGTCTGCGCGCGTGGACAGCGGACGGTATCCCATGCCAATCTGTCGGAGCTGTTCGTCTATCTGCAGCCTCTCCAATCGGAGCTGTTCTACCTCCTGCAGACAAAGGGACACAGCAAGCCCACACGAGGTTTTCCAGTGGTATAAGCAAGCACGAACAAATTAAACAAGTGGGCACAATGCTTACACACCCTCATCCCACAATTCCTACCCCATGAAGGCCAGAATCATTCACACAGACAGAACCATGTTACCAGTTGTGCCCAGTCATTCTTACATAGCCTCAAAGTGTAAACAACTTTGCCTCAAAACCATGGTCATGATCACTGATCTCATTATTAAAATGCATTTCACAACATTCCCAAGGAGTTAGTAAGAACTGCTGATGCTGGAGTAAGAGATAACAGTGGAGCTGGAGGAACACAGCAGGAAAGCTAACTTATCAGGTCAGGACCCTTCTTTAGAAACGATTTCTGAAGAAGGGTCCAGACCTGAAACATCAGCTTTCCTGCTCCTCTGATGCTGCCAGGCCTGCTGTGTTCATCCAGCTCCACACTTATCAGAACATTCTCAAGGAGTTTTTCTATCAATTAACACTTTAGAACTAATGTAATGCAGGAAATGAGACAGCTAGTTAGCACACAACAGGCTAGTTTAGTTGCTGCTTGTGGAATAATTACTGCCTTGGTACATTTAGCAGGCCCCCAGGCCCCTGTGAGAACATGCTGCAGGACCTTTTACATCCACTTGAGGGATACCTCATCTTAAAGACAGCACATTGCTTTCAGTACTGCAGCAGTGCTAACCTGGATTTACAGTGTTCAACGCTCTGAAGTAGGACTCAGATTCCACTGTGATACAGTACAGTGTCTCCCACCAAGCCAATAAATACAGATCAAAAGTGGGACCCTAACATTGTTGCCTCCTAGCTCCCTCCAACCCTCAACACAACTTGTATTGTGATGATACCGATCCCACTTCACTGCCTCCTGAATGGGCCCCTGTTCCTGAAGCATCTTGATTTAGTACAAATTTGGAGCATAAATTCTGAAGTACTGCATCCATTTCTGGTCGCCCTGTTATAGAAAAGATATCAAGCTGGACAAGGCATTTATTACAATGCTGCTGGGAATGGAGTGTCTGAGTTATAAGGAGAGGCTGCATTGGCAGAGTCTTTCTCCCCTGGAGTATAGGAGGCTGAGAGGTGACCTTATAGAAGCTTTAGGATCTGAGAGGTATTGGGGTGGGTGGTGGTTTGGGGGAGGGGGGGGGGGTGGTTGGTTTAAAAACTGGGGGGAAATTTCTTAAGGAGACAGGAGAAAGATTTAAAAAAGGACACGATGGGAAGTGAACAGCTTCTGAATTAAAACCATTAGCCTTTTTACCCAAGAAATATACAGCACCACTCAACCCAGAACCAAACTGAGTCAGTACTACACAAAGCGTAGTGATTGTGACCACGCTGTTAATCATAGACCACACACCCCCAGCAAGGAATCACATGGCAAAGCGACGTGATGCAATTTCTTTGCATTTTGTCAGTGTCATAAGCTACAAAGATGCACAATTCAATGATTGCTGTTAGTCAGGAACACTGACAAGCTGCAGACGCAGAGGGGAACATTGTAATCTGGTTAATGGGAGGCTGCGGTTTAATGGTATGGCCTGCTGGGGGCACAGCTGCCTTTCTGACAGCCAAGAGCACTCCAAGGTGTTTCCAGAATTCGGTGTAGTGCACGTGTTGATACGAAACAAAACAAGACAGCTGCAGCAATATAACAAGCAGCCACTGAGCAACACTGTGGGACAGATCCACAAAAAGGGCTTACAACATTGTACACAGACAGCCCAGTACCACTTCACACTTAGTGGGAGAGCCTCTTCCACTGCTGATCTGACTGATTCTTTCCAAAAATACTCAGTGTCTGGATTATTTAATATAAAATTGGCAGTCCACTGATTTTGTTCATTCACTCCCAAAAAGAGAAGCCTCATGTTTATTTCTGTTGCACAAGTTCAGGGGAGGGGTAAGTGGTTTAGATAAACAATGAAAGTCATTCAGAATCAGTTAACAGCGGTAATAAAAATCCCCACATTTCAGAGGAAGACAGTGGAGGAAGGGAGAATGTTTAGAATTTCTGACTGAAGTTTACATTGAATGAAAAAAATGTGACTGCTGCTCATTGCTCCTATTATGGAGAGGTCCACATGCCCGATAACACCTCCTGAGATGTGCAGGCTCACATTTGCTGGGCACACGCCTGTATGAGCTGCAAACACTGTCCAATCCAATTCTGCCAGAAATCCACAAAGGCACATTTACCAGAGGTTTATCGAGAATCTGTACACTTCTCTTGCAGCGGTCACCCTCCCCAGCCAGCCAGGGAGCCACTGCTATCCACAGATTAGCTAGTTATAAACCACCCTGTTTAGATTGTGCAGCATACCAGGCTATTGACTAAAGACTCAAAACAACAAGAGAAAATCTGCAAGTGAGGGGGAAATCAGAAATAGAACAAAGTTGGAATGCACCGAGTCCGAAGAGGCTACTGGAACACAGTCAACACTTTCAGATGCTGACTGATCCACGGATTTTCACCCGACAGGCTCCCATGGTTCTCTTGCTGAAAGTCAGAGCTGCCAGCTGAAGGGGGTGGAACTTTTCCCATGGTCCTACGCAATAGCTTGAGCCCCAAACCATCCCACAGAAAAGGGTGGAGAGATTTGCCTGGTCATTACAGTACTGCTTTTTGTGGGATCTTACTACGCACCAGTTGGTCACCACATTTGTGATGTTAAACAGCGATTACACATTTTCAAAAAGCACTTAGATAACAAGGTGTGGAGCTGGATGAATACAGCGCACACTGGCTATGGAGGACAATAGGTCATCCCAGGATGAAGGAAGGTGCTATAGAAACACAGCTTGTTTCACATTTGGTGTTGAATTTCAATTCAGACAACAAGAGTCCAACCGTTTACCACATTTTCGACTGCACTACACCCAAACATTATTGATGGAACAATCCCAGATATCACCGAGCAAGTGGCCCATTCAAAACACAGCAATGGGGGTGGTCGAAGGAGTTTGAACCATCAGCAGCTTGAGCTGCAGAAGCGGCTGGAAGTCAGATGGAATAAATATTACAACATTATAGGCAGCAACAGGAGGTGACATACCTGCAGGTAAGTATCGCTGAGCTAGGGAGTTTGCTGTTTATCAGCGGGTGTAGGGATAGGAATGCAACATCATAAACAACCACATAATGCAGCTCCCCCTCCTGAGGGGGCCAACACCAAATCAGAGACTACATCTCTACTGGGAGCACTGCCAGAGGTCATGGCACTGTTGTATTTAGACATGCAAGTGATGAGCATGGAGAAATCATTCCTGGGCCACGCAAATACCAGATACTTACTTATCAAATATCACAAAAACAGAGGCCGGGGACAGGTTATGGAAGGACGAAGAGTTGTAAATTAGTCTGTTGACCACCTGCACTCAACCAACATATCTTCAACATCTAATACACACTTGGGCACTGTCAGGTTTGTGTACTGCTCATTCACTGCTGCCCTGCTCCAGGCCATTTGTGGGTTTAGTGTGAGGCACTTATTGTAGAACCAAACCACTCCCACTTGCACAAACGTCCTCGAGTAGGAGGAATATGCATACTAGATACAATTATATAAGCCATTCAACCTATCTCGAGCATACAGCCCGTAGCCTCTCACACCCCCTCTCCTGTTTCCTGAATCTCTAGAGCACTTTCCCCCTTTTGAAATATTTACCCAAGTGTCTCGAAACTGTGCAGACAGTATTTCAGATCACAACTCGGTACAAGATAGCTCTGAACTATATGCTCCTGTTTTGCCTTTCTGTATTCATGGTTAATCAGCATTCCTGTAGTGGAAAATAGTTTCTCTATTGACTGAGCTCCTCAATTGATTCTTCAGTTTCTATATCAGGGCGTACAGCTGTAAGATTGCAATTGATGGAGAGAGAAGACAAATGCACCTTGTTAATGCATTTTAGAAAAGACAGTGAAGTTTCCAGGTCTCGGGCAGAAACCCTGGACCACACTAGAGTATTACTCACTACCTGTTTCCACTCCCCGAACCCATTCCCAAATTCTGTCCAACAGTGAATAAAGAAGAAACAACTTGCCAAATGGTTTAACAATTACCATCAGATAGGACAGGTGATACTCCAGCAGCACTTGAGCATTCACTAGATTCTCCTTGGTGCCAACAAATGTGAAAGGAACCATACCCTGCAAGACAGAAGGCAACACTGTAAAGACGATGAGTCATTGTCTACTGCTACCGGATGTTCAGCAAGTTCCAGAGACTAACTGGGGGAAAGAGCTCAGGGTTTGGGTGGTCAATACGCTGACCTGCAGTCATCAGGGATCACACTACTGGCTCAGGAAGTACATCTTTCATACGTCAATCCACAGCAAAATCACACTAGGGTCATCTGAAAGAGTCTCTGCAAACATGTAGTTTGGATCTCTAGAGCATGCCCACATCAGGAATGCATAGCTGAAAAGCCACAGACAGACTTGGAAGGATTCTGGGACTTCTGGAGTGCCATGATGCTTTAGGGAAACCGCTGGATAATAGGAACCATGTTCCATGTAGCAGGAATCCAGGGTTACTTTACACTCTGGTTTGAGGGTACACTAGGCAAGTCACTCGCTGGGAATCTGGTCCTCAAGAAAGCTTCATGATTAAGGTCACCTTACGATCAAACCAGAGAGGATATTCACATAGTAACATTCCCACTGGAACCCAACAGGGATGACACTGAAGCACTGACCTCTTCCCTGGGCAGTCTCTTGTCATTGTCTCCTTCAATCCGAACCCTCACCACACCAGACTTGTCCACAATCTCCTGAATTACTTTCCCATTCTTGCCAATCACTTTGCCTGTATTGCAAGGAGACATGAACAAGTATTAGCTGGTTACAAGTTACTGTTTAAAAGGTAAAACCCCAAGATATTAAATGGCTTTTGTTTTGTTTAAAATACCTGGTACTCGGAATCCACTGCTGGTTTGATGTGAGGAAGGACTATGCCATTTTTCAGTATTAAACCAGAGGGCTGTGTCTAGACTGGCAGAGTTAGCAGGGCAATCGTCTTACTGCAGGTATCAAGTTTTAATCAGACAGTGAAGTTCCACTGCCACTAAACTCTCAGTCAGCCCACACATCCGGGCTTAAGGGCAAACAAGACATTAGTACAGCTGCAGACAAACACTGAGTCAGCGGACAAAACTGGCAGATGGAGCGAGTTCAGTGTGAGGAACTACGAGCCCACCCTAAACCCAAGAGTGAATGAGGAGATTCTTTGTTGGCAGACATGGGCTGGGATTGGAGAGAAGAGGAGGCAGTCCTCTAGGGTGCCCCAAGTAGAGATCAAAGCCAGTGGACAAGCATCTAAATAAATAAATTACCGAAACATTGACCTTTATCTGAAGGTGAAAGAAATGCAAAGGCAAGATGAAACATTACACAGCTCTGGGTAGGCACTGTCTGGAGAAACTCATCAGCATGGATGATGGCAGTATCACCCAATTAATAATGCAGAGGTTTAGGCTAACAGGCCCATTGGTTCGAATCCTACCACAACACATGGTTAGGCAGCTGATAGTTAGAAAAACCCAGCTGGTTTAAGAAATCTGCTGTCTTTACCTAGACTACAAACCCACAGCAATGCGGTTAATTCTCAACTGCCCTCTGGAATGGCAGAGTACACCAGGGGCAATTACAGGTGGGTAATAAGTGCTGGCTTTGTCAGCTGATGCCCACATCACATGAAATAGTTAAAAACCACTGAAATCAGTCTGGGCAACACTTTGGGTGGGGTATGTGGGCCATGGAAGGATGACCTAATGAGGGTATTAGAGCTGAGCTGAAAGTAGTTAATAGACTAAATAACCCTAAGACATAGCAGCTGAATTAGACCATAGGGCCCATCAAGTCTGCTCTGCCATTCGATAAGGACTGATGCTTTTCAACCCCATGCTCCTGTCTTCAATGTAACCTTTGATTTACTTACTCAAACTTTGTTTCAAATATTCTGACTTGGTCAATATATCTAAGAAAGTGTTTCTCATACGTAAACTAAGATTGTGTTAATAGGCAACATGGCCTCACAAAGCACTGTGGAAGGAGAGAGCTGAAACCCTTCTGCTTGGACCCTTCATTGTTCAAAATGTACCCCGATCAATGTTCACAGCACAGTGGTGGGAACAACTCATGGCAGACTGGAAACAGAAACAGGAATTCTGGTTTGTTTGGTTGAATGCTATATCTGATGGTGTCTTCCCTCAATAACCCAGGAGTATCCAACGGCTCGGAGCAAGACCACATCACAATCACTGAAGTAGGAAGACAAACAGCAATAGGCCATTTTACCATACGTGAACAATAAACTACATTTACCTGCTATTGTTATATATCCCGTCCTTACGGAAACCATTTTCTTTGGTCTGAAAAAGTACCAACTATCCAACAGTCAGTTAGTTTTAGGAGCGAGTTCCAGATTTACACCACCTTTTGTTGTCTGGGAAAGACAGACAGTTTCCTGGTTTGATAGCTATCATACAGAGGGAAGTTACTGAGCCTGATGCCAAGGTGGGGAGATGGCGATGGCAGCAGAACCTTAAAATCCCAGTCAGGTTGTTCAGGGGATGACAGGAAGCGTAGCTGCGCAGGAGGCGGCTGGAGGAGCTGAAAAGCATCTTTCCATTATGGTGTGAATCAATGCCAATTGTCATAAAAGGAAGAATATGACAAGCAATGGGTAGCACAGTGGCTCTGGGGTTAGCACTGCTGCCTCCCTGCCAGGGGCCCGGGTTCGATCCCACCCTCAGGCGACTGTGCCAATGCCAAACTTTCTCTGTATCTGCGTGTTTCCACTGGGTCTTCCACTTTCCTCCCACAGTCCAAAAGATGCACAGGTCAGGGTGGATTGGCCATGCCAAAATTGTCCTACAGGGTCTAAGGATGTGCACATTAGGTGCATTTGCCATGGGAAATACAGGAATAGGAAAAAGGGAGGTGGATTGGGGTAGAATGCTGTTTGGAAGGTTGGTGTACATGCAACAGGCAGAATGGCCTGCTTCCACAGAACAGAAAACAGATGCTAACAAAGGCAGTGGTGTAATTCTGATCCTTACCCGCCTAGCTTCCTGCCATTCCTTGTTCACTGAAGTGATCACAACTGGGCACATTTTTTGTTATTCACTAACCTAATTCCCTCAAGTGGCTGTCTGTGACTACTAACAGATTCAGTGGTACAGCCATCACAATTCACTACCTGCTATCAATTCTTCAATGAGCTGTTCGTGAACACAGCTCAATGATAAAGGCAGAGCTGCAGGTCAGCTGGCAGGCAGCTGCTAAGTATAGGTGTTATCAGGGACAACACTCACCAACCAAGCTTCGTGGCACTTGGACCGAGTTCTCAGAGAATTCCAGGTAACCCCGAGCCTGTTTTACTGCTTCTGGTGTCTGGAGGAGCAAGGGAAAAAAAAACAATTTATCCAACTGCAAATATAAAAACGGACTTCGTCCCAAATGACCCTCCATCAACTCGGGTGTTTAAGAGTTGGACAATGAAGTACTTACCGGCCAGACTGGATTTGCCCCACTTCTGGTGAACAGGAAACCTTGGCAACTTCCTGCATTGCTGGCTGTTGATCAGTGTTGTAGCTTTACTGGAACAGCTTAACTGAAAAGGAGCTTGCTTTGGAGCATGGGTTTCAGCACCACAACCAGGATCCACTGGCCTTGCTGTACCCAGTCCGTTCAGCTACTCAGTATCGCTCACGTGGCTGAAGACTGACAGCTGTGATGGTGGGGTCTCCCAACAAGGGTCTCATTCTCATCTCAGGCTCAACACGGTTGCTTTGGCCTGGCATGCTCATGCACTTGGCTTCTCCATTAGGAGATGGAGAGGTGTGAGCTTAACCATCCACCACCATTAAATTGTACACAATTGTAGAGCTTTGGATTGGATTCATCCTTGATCTGGCTCTGTCTATAGCATGCTGCTTCTGCTGTTCAGTGTCCACATTAAAATCATTCCATCAGTTTGGCACCTCGCCTAGTACTGCCTTATTATGCTTTCTCTAGACCAGTCCTGGTTCCACGAGGACAAGACACTTGATAGGGTGAGGATATCAACCCATGGAGGTTCCATGTTTGAGAGATATTAAGCCTGTCGTTGCCTGCTTTGTCTTTCTCTCCTTGAAGAAAGGAGTTACAGTTACTATTTTCAGAACCAGATGAAACGGTGGCGTGGAGGCAAGAATCAAAGAACCATGTGCTGGTCATTTCCCACCAATTAAGGTCACGGTCAGATGGCAAAACAGATCAACAAATTGGGAAGGGGCCTAGTAGTCTCCACTTTCCACCTGGTAACCACATACTCATCAGCTGAAGCAGGGCAGGTGGTTTCCTAACCCACGTTTGACCTGATACCATGATTGTAAAGTCAAAATGTTGGCAGTAAGACGTGATTTAAAGGACTGTCACAAGCATACAAATCAGGACATTAGCCCTTTGGGCTTGCTCTGCCACTATGGTTGCTCCACATTCTCGACGGCCCCCGAAAGCTTCCTCAGCCTTCAGTCTTGAGGCAGGGAGCTCCAAAAAGCAATCATTCAGCTTACTGAGTCTGCTCAGTTATTCACGGAGATCACAGCAGATGAATTCTCAACTCCACTTTCCTTCTTTTCCCCAGAACCCTTAATGATTTTTAAAAATCCTGTCATCTCAAATATACTTAAAATACCCAGCCCTCTGCAGTAAAGAATCCCACAGATTCCTCGTGACAGTCTTTCTATACCCAAGATCAGCTTAGTAAATCTTGAGTGGGACTGCCTCCACAGGCAATTTATCATTCCTTAGATAAGGGGGGCCGAAACTGTTACAGCTGTGGTCTGGCCAGCACCTTATGAAGTTTGAGAAATCCCCTTGCATGAAATTCTAATCTTTTTTAGAATAAATGGCCAACATTCCGTTTGCCTTTCTTATTAATATGCTGAGTTTGGATATCATAGACACCTTTGAGTGTCCGTATTTCTCCACTTAAAAATCTGGCAGAACAGATTGCCTCCTGTGCCACATTTACCAAAATCAATTACAAACTATGTATAATCACACTGAATGCATCAATATGTGTTTTGTTTTACACTTTATTTCAAACAACATCACAAGCAATGCTTTATTGTCCTCCAAATATTCAAGTGAAGAAAGCAAAAATACCCTGTGACAAGTATCAGGTTATAACTGACAGTCCTCCTGGCTCTCACCTCTCCATATATTCGGAATGTACACGTGTCCTCATCCAGTTCAATCGCCGTCACCCCAGGTACTTTTCTGGCCTGCTGAATGTTGGCACCGTGTGTTCCAATGGCAAGCCCCATCAGATCCTCCCGGACACGGAACTCCTCCTGGAAAGCAGCTGCCAGCTGCTTGGTGGTCTTCAGGGTCGTCAAGAGGGATTGAGGGGGAATAAAAGAAACAAGCATTAGCTGACAATGGCCCAACATCACACCAAGTTCAAAAGACAGCAAACTGAAAATCCCTCAAAACTTTTAACATAGAACATAGAACATTGCAGCACAGTACAGGCCCTTCGGCCCTCAACGTTGCACCGACCTGTGAAACCAATCTGAAGCCCATCTAACCTCCACTATTCCATTATCATCCATATGTTTATCCAATGACCATTTAAATGCCCTTAAAGTTGGCGAGTCTACTACTGTTGCAGGCAGGGCATTCCATACCCTTACTGCTCTCTGACTAAAGAACCTACCTCTGACATCTGTCCTATACCTATCACCCCTCAATTTAAAGCTGTGCCCCCTTGTGCTAGCCATCACCATCCGAGGAAAAAGGCTCTCACTGTCCACCCTATCTAATCCTCTGATCATCTTATATCCACCTCTGATTTCGCTCCAGATCTGTTGGGCTTTTCCAGCAATTTCCGTTTTAGTTTCAGTGAAAGTTTGTTATTCCCATGAGGCTCTGACCTCAATCACAAAATTACTAAATTTAAGGTGTCATTTCTATTTATTTCCACTGCAGCCACAGACCGTGCTGTAGATGACCCTCGAAGTCTTGTTCTGACATGACATTCATCCTTGGAGGTGGAGTTTCATTCCAGCATGTAGTGAATTACATGGAGAATTATTATGATCTGTCTGACAGTCTTTTGCAATTTATTATCCATAGTCCTATTGGGTAACGACATTTGACATTCAAAAGGCAATCACATTGAAAGAAAATTAATTTCAGAAAATAAAATTTTGGGATACAATGTACAAGTATGATGAAACATGGCATTCTATAGCTATAGCAGGATTGTGGTCATTGGTTCTATACTTTATAGATCAAGACTACTTGCACCTTTCACACACTGGTTACTTAGTCATCAACTTCTCAAGGACAAGCGCAGCAATTTCCAAACAATTATTGGTTTCTCTCTTCTGATTTTTCTTTTTTAATACTGCCCACCAGCCCAGCTGGTCCCCTCCCCCCACTGCACCACACAACCAGCCCAGTTCTTCCCCTGCCCCCATGGCATCCCAAAACCAGCCCAGCCTGTCTCTGCCTCCCTAACCTGTTCTTCCTCTCACCCATCCCTTCCTCCTACCCCAAGCCGCACCTCCATTTCCTACCTACTAACCTCATCCCACCTCCTTGACCCGTCCGTCTTCCCTGGACTGACCTATCCCCTCCCTACCTCCCGACCTATACTCTCCTCTCCACCCATCTTCTTTTCTCTCCATCTTCGGTCCGCCTCCCCCTCTCTCCCTATTTATTCCAGAGCCCTCTCCCCATCCCCCTCTCTGATGAAGGGTCTAGGCCGAAACGTCAACTTTTGTGCTCCTGAGATGCTGCTTGGCCTGCTGTGTTCATCCAGCTTCACACTATTACCTTTCCTTTCTCTTTCTTCTCACTCTTACTTAATTCACTCTCTGGCCCTCTTTTCATCCCCTTGTCTCTCTATATTTCATCAGACTTTTAATTCAGCTAATTTCCTTGGATTTTTTTTGAAAGCTTAATACTCTGTTTCATTCTGTTCTTATTTTCTATGTATGGTTCAGCCTGGTCTCCATCGAGAGCTCTCTCCCCACTGAGTCAGAAGATCAAGTTCCACTGATCCTTAAAAATTTGATACTGTTACTCCAATGCATTATTGAGGAAATGATGTATTGTCAGAGGTGCTGGCTTTTCAATGAGGTGTTCAGGGAAAGGGACAGAGTGAGGTAACTCATGCTGACTGTAGTCAGGCACTGGGACAGGCTTGCTCCCTCATGTCCGAGTGTAGTCAGGGACAGGGGCAGACTCACTCACTGAAGGAAAGTAGTTAGGAGCAGGAAATGAAGGCACAGTCACCTTCAGTCTTCGGACGGTGACAGTGAGAAGTGACTGAGGAGGATCCTGGGGGAAATCGGCTCACTCGAGAACATAGGTTTAAGCTGAGCGGGGAAAGATTGAAAAATTTACCTGAGGGGTAGCTTTTTCTATACAGAGGATAGTGCACATATGGATTGAGCTGCCAGAGGAAGTGGTGGAGGTGGATACAAATTTAAAAAGGATCTGGATGGGTCTATGAGTAGGGAAGGTTTTTTGTTCTTACTGCTTCCTCGGCCCATGAGCTGCCGCTAAGTAGAAGGGTTATAACAGCACTGTCCAATCCACACTATTGAGTCTTTAAAGCAGCCCCAAAATCCTGGCACACAAACTCCTGGAGGCCAGGTAACTTGACAGCCTTCTGCGTGGATGCAGACTGAGGGGGTGGAAAGGTGATGGGATCGGAACAACCAGCTTATTAGCCCAGCCCATACCTACACAGCTGACCGGAAACACATCAAGGCGCAGCATATGCTTGCAGCCTCCGACCCACTCCCTCTCCTCTGCTACCCTCACTCACCTCAAGGTGTTTAGTTGCCTCCTCGTTTCGGGACATCAGCATCAGTTTGGTACGAATACTGCGGAAATGCATATCACTCAGCAAGCCTGCCCGTTTCACAGTTGACTCATTAATAGACTGGAACAAAGGAAAACCATCATTGCTCTCAACTCCTTTGAGATTTACAAGCTGCAACTGCACATTTTAGGTTTCCCTCTTATGGCCACTTGTTCAAGGGTGATAACCCAAGAGAAATATTTTTCATCATGACACCACTGCACTCTGATTTTAATTACTTCACTTCATGCATTCCCCCCGCACCCCCACCCCCCACCAAAGACGTTCCCTTCCATTCTCTCCTCCCCACTCACTTCCTTGGGCTCTGCACTGGCACAAAAACCTGCTAAATCTCTGGCTCATCGACTGAACCCTCCAATGCTGGTTTATTGCTGTTTTATTCCAGATCACTGGAACCTGCAGGATTTCCTACAGCTCCCTAGTTAAGAGGATTGGCAAAAAGGAGAATGCTGCTACAGGACACAAGTCTGTGAAACAATCATCTTTAACTTACACCCCATTAAGCCCCTGTTAAATGTGCTGTGTCTTATGTAACTTTGAGTATTAGGGAGGCGGGTAGGCTCTTATGGCATAGTATCCTTAGCCCTAGGCCAGAAGATCTACATTCAAGATCCATCTACTCAGGAAGGGTGCCTGAGCAAGTTGACCAAAACACCCATTGTGGGACTAGTACACAAGGGAATTTTGAGTGTTGCTTTCTGCTGTGGTTGGCTTCCCATTGCATGACCTAACCAACAACATTTGGAGCAGACTTTCTAGTCCTCCCATTCATGTTCCCTGTGTTTTCAGTGGGAAGTACCCTGGTCTACATACAGACTGGATAAACTTCAGCAGATAATGCTGGTCAAAAGAAATTCATCATCCACAGCAAGACATGAGCAAGGATGGATTCAGGCTACACCTGCAAGTTAGGCGCTGAATAGACAGATTGGCCTGGCAACACATGCTTTGATGTTAGTTTTAGTTCTTACCAAGAGTACCAGCTCGCCGGTGCTGTGGTTGTACACAATGGAGTGGGCTCCAACAGCTTTTTTGAATTCCTTGTGAGCATTCTCGTTTGCACAGCTGCAGAAAGGAAGCACATTTTTGTTTGGGGTAGGGTCATGAGAAAACAGAAGGAAGGAAGAACATACAGAAGAAAATGCCCAGCATCTTTCACAATTTCAGGATGCCCAAAGCTCTCTACAGACAGTGAAATACTTTTGAAGTGTAGCATTATGATAGATGGAGCGTAGCATCACAATCATCCCACGACATCAGTGCTCAAAATGTATTTAACTCCCAAAGTGGCCAATTAAATACCACACATCAGATTTTAAATGCAAGAGAGATAGAGGATTCTTTAATAGACATTAGTTTATCAAATTAAAACTTACTCAATGATAAATAATTGGTGAACGTGATAGGTGGGATCAGATAGAAAATTTTGAGATGGAGATTAATAGAGGAATATTGAGTATGGGAGCTGGATAATGGAACAAAGACAGGCAGATAGAATTAAGATCAGCTATAAATGAAACCTGATGGATAGTTTAAAAGGCATCCTGACCTGATTAGTGTGGTTGGGCTTAACCAGCAAATAGAACAAAACAAGACTCACGCCTCCTTAAGGTCCTCTGGCACTGGGATGGTGTGTTTGTGGAACATGGTCTTGGTGGCAGTCTTGTTAGGATTGACAGGGCGAAGCCTCTCCATGGTGACTATTTCGTTGTATGTGGCATCGCAAGCAGCGTATTCTATCACGTAAAACTAAAATAATAAAAGCAATCTGTACTTAGACTCAATAATCCAAAAGGATTGGTTCAGATATCCTGTACTAATTAGTTTTACTTCAAATAAGACAACACTTAATGATATTGGTGTGAGTGAGTTTGGACGTACACACTTGGAATGTCTTAGTTTATTAAATGAGACACTGATTCGTCAGCCAATGCCAAGAAATGGACCAGAACCACCCCCAAACCCCACAGACAGACACACACACTAGGGACAGTACAAAAAAGATAATAGAGCAGGTGAATGTGTGGCTGAGGAGCTGGTGTAGGGACAGGGACTCACGTTTGGGTCATTGGGACCACTGTAAGGGTACAGGTGACCAGTACGAGGACAGACTACCCGAATTGGAAGGACCAAAAACCTGGTGGTGAGATTTAAACAGTTGGAAAGGGGACACCAAACAGATTGGGAAGTGGAGTCAGAGGCTCGGGCACTATTTAAAACTTGCTCCTTTTCTCTAATCAAGGCACAGAGCAAGGCAAAACTGCATTTCAACATAAAAGGTAAGGTAGATAACTTGGGGAATGGTTGGGAACATAGGACCAGGATACCATAGCTATTACAGAAATGTGGCTCAGGGAAGAACAGGAACTGGCAACTTATTATTCCAGGGTATAAGTGCTATAGGAAGGACAGAAAGAGGGGGGCAAGAGAGGAGGGGGAGTGGTGTTTTTAAATAAGGGTAATATTACTGCTGTACTGGGGAGAATAAATTCTGTAGACACTTCCCAGGAATATGGTGGAATAAGAAACAAGAAAAGGGGTGATCACTTTATTTCGGTTGTATGAGAGGCACCCCCCCCCCCAATAGTTAGTGGGTAACTGAGAAACAAGTTTCTAAGAAGATACCTGCAAAAATAATAGCGTTGTAATGGTAGGGGTTTTAAAAACTTCCAAACGTTGACTGGGGCAGCCATGGTGTTGGGAGTTTGGATAGGGAGTAATTTGTTAAGTGGTGTGCAACAACATTTTCTTATTCTGTAAGTGGATGTACCTAGAAAAGGTGCAAAACTGGGCCTTCACTTGGAAATAAGGCAGGACAGATGACAGGTGTCAGTGGGGGAGCACTTTGAGGACTGTAATTATAATTCTATTAGCTTTAAAATAGTGATGGGAAAAAGACAGACCTGATCTAGGAGAAGGGCAATTTTGATGGCAGCAGGCAAGAACGTTCAGAAGTTGACTGGAAGAGTCTATTCGCAGGTAAAAGGATGGTTGGAGAGTGGGCGGTTTTCAAAAATGACAGAGTTCCTGTTAGTGTGAAGGCCAAGGTTGGTAGGTATAGGGACTGCTGGATGACTAGAGAAATTGAGGATTTAGTTAAGAACAGGGAAACACATGTCAGGTATAGACAGCAGGGATCAAGTGAATCCTGATAAGGCTAGAAAGGCAGAAGGAGTATACTCAACAGGTTAATCAGGACGGCAGAAACAGTACATCAGATTGCATTCTCCTTAACCATATCTGGGCAAAGCTGGGAGATTTGACAAATACGTTAAGGGCCAAACAGTAATTAAGGAGAGAATAGAGTCCCTTAAAGTTCAACAAGGCTAAATATATGTGTGGAACCGCAGGAGATGGGTGAAATACTAAACGAGTATTTCGTGTCAGTATTTACTGTGGAGAAGGATATGGAAGCTAGGGAACTTGGGGGAAATCGTGATTCCTGGGAAAGTGCCTCGATTACAGAAGTAGTGCTGCAGGATGTCTTAAAACATGAAGGTGGATAAATCCCTGGGACCTAAATCAGGTGTTTCCTCGGCTTTGTGGGAAGCAAGAGAAGAGATTGCTCGGCCCCTTACTGAGGCACGTGTGTCAACAATAGCCACAGGTCCGGAGCCAGGAGACTGGAGATTGGCTAATGTGTGTTATTATTTAAGAAGAGTGATCAGGAAATGCTAGAGGACAATGGACGAGTGAGCCTGGCATCAGTGGTGGGGAAAATTAGAGTTTAATTTAGATAAATGTGAGCTGTTGCATTTTAGTAAGGCAAATCAGGACAGGACTTATAAAGTTAATGCTAGGACCCTAGGGAGTGGCGCTGAACAAAGACCTAGGGTGCAGATACATAGTTCCTTGGAAGTGAAGTTGCAGGTAGACAGGGTGGTGAAGGAAGTGTTTGGTACACTTGCCTTTATTGGTCAGTGCATTGAATACAGGAGTGGGGATGTGGCTGTACAGGACATTGGTTAGGCCACTTTTAGAATAACACATTCAACTCTGGTCTCCTGCTTTAGGAAGGATGTTGTGAAACTTGAAAGGGTTCAGAAAAATTTAAGCATGTTGTTCGGGTTGGAAGGCTTGGTCTATAGCTAGAGGCTGAGGAGGTGACCTTAGAGGTTAATAAAATCATTAGGGGTTGGACAGGGTGAATAGGCAAGGTAGTTTTACCCAGGGTAGAAGAGTCCAAAACTAGAGGGCACAGATTTAACATGGGGGGGGGGGCGCAAAGATTTAAAAGGGACCAAGGGACAGCTTTTCACACAAAGGGTGGTGGTGCGTGTCAGGAACGAGCGCCAAGTACGTACAATTGCAACATTTAAAAGGCATCTGGATGGACACAGGAATGGGAAGGGTTTGGAGGATATGGGCCAAACACTGGTAAGTGGGGCTAGATCAGTTTAGGATCTATGGTCGGAAAGGATCTGTTTGTTACACAGCACAGAATGGCTCTACGACAAGTGTGCATTGTACAAAGCTGAAGTTTTGGACCTTCTTCAGAAGTAGTTTCTGAAGGAGGATCTAGGCCAAAATGTCAGCTTTCCTGCTCCTCTGATGCTGCTCAGCCTGTGTTCTCAGCTCGCACCTTGTCATCTCAGATTCTCCAGTTCGTACTATCTCTGAAGCACCCACCTTCTTGACTTGGTACTAAATCACTGTTCCTTCACTGCCACTGGGTCAAAATCCTGGAACTCCTTCTCTAACAGCATTGCACATGTTCCTGTACCAGTAATGGATGACAGCTTATTGCCACCTTTTCTTGGGCAATTAAGGATGGACAATAAACGCTGATCCAAAGCTCACACCCAAACAGCAGCTATTTAAAAAAATGACTAGCTTCAAAGTTAATCAGACTGCACATTTTCAATCACGCACAAATGTACAACCACAAAATACCATCATTTAAGTATCTCATTGAGGACCCAAACATGTAAGGAACAAGGCCACCTTTCCACAAAACACTGAACACATTGAATTTGTCTGAACCAAATGGATTTGACTGCTCAGAATGTGAAGGTGGTGAATCAAATTGGAGATTTGCAACTCTTAGAGCAGCATAATTCAATGGAACCAACAATCTGGGTAATAAAGGTCAAGTGGCCAAAATATTGGCCGCAGGCGGAGGTGAAGCGTGGAAACAAAGAACAACATTTTATGGCATCAATCACATTGATTCTAGGTTCTAAATCAAGAGCTGAAGCCTTCATTATGACGGGCAGGAAGTTGAAACTTACTTGGACAAGTCAATGGCCATTTAGATCAGGCATCACTATGGGTCTGCAATAAGCACCAGAATGGAAAAAACTAAATAAAAATGTATAGAAGGGACTCACTATTTCTACTTTGGTAATCGCCTGGAATTTAGCATTTATACATGTTACTTCCATGTTGTTTCGAAACAAAGAGGCTATGTAACCACCTCAAATGAAAACAAATAGCTGGAGAAGCCCAGCAGTATGGTAGCACTGTGGAGGGAAAGCAGAGTCAACTGTTGGCCCCATGACCTTCTTCAGAATTGTCACTCTGTCAGGTTACCATTAACTCTGCTTTCCTTCTCCAGATGCTGCCAGACTTGTTGGGTTTCTCCCACCTGCTTTGTTTCAGATTTCCAGCAGTTATTTGCTTTTCGGATGTGTTCTGAAAAGCTTCTCCTCGTTCCCTCTGGTTGGATCCTAAAAGAAATCACTGAAACAGCTACAGCAAATACTTACATCTCCTTTCATCATCCGCACACTTGCCATCCACCATCCACATGGTTCGTGTTCGTTAGCTCTGGAGTATACCTGAAATATTACCACACAGTGACTTTGCTCAGTTTTGTTTCAATGGACAAAACAGACTGGGTGATTGCTTTGCAGAACACTTCTGCTCAGTCTGCAAGAATG